>NC_058103.1:67410000-67635000 GCF_020171115.1 Neogale vison
AGCTCTAAAGTCATTCATTTTTGGACTAGATTAGAATCTAGATGATTAATGCTAAAGATCCTTCTTTTAGATCTATGTTAACTTTTTATAATATGTACATATACATCTATCACATTTATATATATACATACACATACAGCCATATAAATAATATAGAACATTACATACATAATTTAGACTTTATAAGTATAAATTGAATTACATATTTAAATTATATGCATGTATATATTTATAAATATATATAATTTATATGTAAATATAATTTAGGTTACGTAACTATAGTCTTTAACATGGGTTTTTAAATCAAATTATTTAATTGCTTTATTTAACCAAATTAAATAATTATTTCATCATTTGAATTACTTGATTACAAGCTATATTTTACACGAAATCTTGAAATTCATTAGTGCTTTATTGCTGAATGGAAATTCTTATAGTAGAATGCTTAAAATGTTTTTTTAATGTATTTTTTAAAATCCGTTTTTAACCATGTCTGTCAAAGAGGCTTATAAGATTGTGACCAACTTAGAAATTTGTGAGGTGAGAAAATACTGGAGCCATAAAATACTTTGAAAGATACTATTATCATAAATTTTCATAACATACTATAAAATGCCCAACAGGTAGCCTTTAAATGAGAAATGACTTTCGAAATAATATTTGTGACACTATTTGAAAAGTCATGTTTTACACGTATCAAAGCTCTTTGTGCCCTTATGGTATACCTGTTTATCTCTTCTTCTTATCCAATACCTGAGAAAGGAAGCCAACACTGGCCCACTTTGAGAGGGCACATATTTTCTGGTTGTCTTGGGTCATGGTCATGCCTTACCTACTTTATGTAGGGACAAAACCACCCTGGCCTACCCAGGCATTTTGGAGTACACTGATTATGTCCCTCTTTATCCCTGGGCAAGACATGAAAGGTCAGTAATTGCAATTAAAAATTTATAGTAAATGTCTAATCAAAAGTAATATTATGGCAATAATAATAAAACCTTTTAGTAATAGATATAATAAAAGATATTTTTCCATTTCTGAAAAAGACAATGACCAAGATAAAAAGATGGCATTGCAGCATTGCTTTTTTTTTTTTGCAGCATTGCTTATTAATTCCATTATTCATCCATGTTGCAATTATGCCATGACAAGTGTATAGATTTTTCTCTCAAACATAAGAAAATGATTTTTCCTGTCCATTGTTGATGGGTTATTTTGACTATAAAATCATCATTTCACATACAGATGAAGACACTGGTAATTCTATTAATTTATTAATTTTTGACACATGAATTGAATCTCAGATTTTCATATTACTGCTAAGATTTAAAAAAAAAAAGCATAACAACATAGATCATATGACAGGCTCTGTCTGTCACCAATTTTGGCAGTAAACTATTCATTATAACAACCATGAGGCAGCCCCTCTTTTAGGAAGACCCAAAATGCAGTCAGTTTATGGCATAACAACTCAACAGGGTATATACCTTTTAGTGAACCATCACCAGTATTAGAAGGAAATGAGAAAAACTCAACAGGTTCTTAAGTAGGATACATTAATATATTCTATCATTATATATAAGTATACTTATTAAGATGATAACCATTTTATATGCTTTTAAGAAAATCGTAGAAGTCAGGGTTAGATGATCTTGTCATTTCTGTCTGTTTTATTCATTTTTTTTTTCCTCTTTTTGTTTTAGTTTACAAATGTTCTTGTGGTATTTGGGAAAAGTCAAAACCAATTGAAACCATGTTTTACAAGACTTAGTCTTAGACAAAAAGTTGATCTTTTTCAGAACTATGAAGAAGTTTATTTATATCTCATCAGTGTCCTACAAGGGACAATTATAAAAGCTGAATAAAACATAACAGAAGAAAAGAGAACAAAATAATACTTGGAGGTACCCAAGAGCTACCAAAGCAATCAGGATTTGAGGTACCAATGTCTCAGAAGGAAGGAAGTCACAGAGAGGTCAATACACCCAACATGCCCCCATAACAAACAACTATCTGGCCCCAAATGTCGGTTGTACTGAGGCTGAGAACCCTTGAGGTAGAAACATGCTGGAGAATTTCCATATTATAAAGTCACAGTGAAGACAATATAGATTGTCTTAAGCACAAGGCTTAAGTATTAAAAAAACAAGGTGGTATTATACAAGAACAGAACAATAAACCAATCAAATAGAATAAAGAGAGTTTAGAAACTACCTGTATGTATGTATTAGCCAACTGATTTCTGACAAGGATATCACTGCTGTGAGTAAAGATGGTCTTTTCAACACATATTTCTGGGACCAATTGGTTATCTATATGGAATATTTGAATCTTGACCCTACCTTACACCATATACAAGATTAATTCCAGGTAGATTGGGAGCTTCAAGGAGATAACATAGAAGAATAGCTACAAGAAATTGGGGTTGGAAAGCTTTTTAAAATAAGATTCAACTCACTGTTATCAAAGGGAAAAGAGTGAAAAATTGGAGATCATTAAAATTAAGAAACTGTTTTCAGCAAAAAATACCAATGAGTGGAAAGTAAGTCACTGAATGGGAAAAGATCTTTTCAAGTTATCTGTCTTATAAAAGACTCATATTCAGAATATACAAAGAACATCTACAAAAATTTAGAAGATAGACAACTCCATTCAAAGATAAGGCATAAGATAAAGATAAGATATAGATAAGATAAAGATAAGATAAAGATAAGGCATAAGATAAAAGATACAGGCAAAAAATACTTGAACAGCACTTTATAAAAGAGCACAGCCAATAATGTACTTCATTAGTTATAAGGAGTCTAAAGTTAAATCAAGGGGCGCTTGGGTGGCTCAGTTGGCTAAGCATCTGCCTTCAGCTTGGGTCCTGGTCCCAGGGCCCTGGGATCAAGCCCCATGTCAGGCTTCCTACTCACTGCACAGCCTGCTTCTCTCTCTCCTACCCACTCCTGTGCTGTCTATCGCTCTCTCTGTCTCTGTCTCAAATAAGTGGATAAAGATCTTTAAAAATATAAAATAAAGTTAAATCAACAGTGAAATAGTTCCACACCAGAATGTCTAACATTGAAAAAAAAAAAAAAAACCCTACAATAGCAAGTATTGATGAAGATACGGAGGAACTGGAACTCACATATACTACTACTGTGTGGATATAAATTGGTTCAACAGCTTTGGACAATGGTTGGCCTTTATCTTCTAAAGCTGGACATATGTGTATCATGTGACTCCATAGTTCTACTCCTAGGTTTATATTCAACAGAAAAGTTTATAGACATATATTTCTATATGTGTCTTTCTATAGAAAGATATGTACAAGCATCGTTTTTGTTTCTTGCTTTTTAATTTTTTAGACTTCATTTTTAGAGCAGTTTTAGGTTCTCAGCAAAATTGAAAGAAGGATACAGAGATTTCTCGTATACCACTTGCCCCAAGCACATGCATTGCCCCTCCCATTATCAACATCACTTGTCAGAGTGGTACTTTTGTTAATACTGATGAGTCTACTCTAATGCATCATAATCACCCAAAGTTCCACCTCAGTGTTCGACCTTGCTGTCCATTCTTTGAGTTTGGGCAAATGTGTGATTGTCTGTTCATCATTATGATATTATATAAAGTACTTTCACTGTCCTGAAAGTCCTCTGTGTTCCACATGTTCTTCCCTCTTCATGTTCACCTGATTTCTGCTAGCCAGTGTTCCTTTTATTTTCTCCATAGTTCAGCCTTTTCCAGAAAGTCATATAGTTGGAATCATATAGTGTGTATCCTTTCCATATTGGGTTCTTTTACTTAGTAATATGCATTAAAGTTTCCTCCATGTCTTTTCTTAGCCTGAGAACTCTTCCCTTTTAGCATGGTATAATATTCCATTGTCTAGATATCCATGGTTTATTTATCCATGCACTGAACACAGAACATATTGGTAGCTTCTACATTTCAGCAATTATGAATAAGGCTACTATAAACATCCATGTATAGGTTTCTGTGTTGACATAAGTTTTAACTCTTTTGAGTAAGCATCAAAAAGCTTGATTAATAGATCATAAGAGTATGTGAAGTTTTATAAGAAACCATCAAACAGTGTTCCAGAGTGACTGTATCATTTTGCATTCCTACCAGCAAGGGATGAGGGTTCCTGTTAGTCCACATCCTTATTAGCATTAGGTATTGTCACTGTTCTGGATTTTGGCCATTCTGATAGGTGTATGATTGTATTTCATTGTTTAAATTTTCATTTTCTTGATAACATATGATGTGGAGCTTCTTTTCATAATGCTTATTTGCTATCTGCTTGTGTCTTCTTTTTTTGTTGTTTGAAGATTTTTAAGTAATCTCAATGCCCAGCATGGGTCTCGAACTTACAACCCCGCAATCAAGAGTCTCATGCTCTACTGACTGAGCCAGACAGGTACCCCTGCTTATATCTTTTTTGGTGAGATGTCTGTTAAGGTTTTTAGCCCATTTTTAAAATTAAGTTGTTTTTCTTATTGTTGAGTTTTAAGAGTTTTTTGTATATTTTAGGTAATGATCTTTTATTAGATGTGTCTTTCACACACATTTTGCAAATATGTTCTCCTCCCAGTCTGTGACTTGTCTTTTACTTCTCTTGACAATGTCTTTTGCAGAGCAGAAGTTTTTAATTTTAATGAGGTGCAACTTATCATTTGTTTCTTTCATTAATTGTACCTTCGGTGTTATATCTCAAAAGGTACAACCATATCCAAAGTCATGTAGGTTTTATCCTATGTTTTCTTCTAAGAATGTTATAGTATTGTGTTTTACATTAAAGTCTATGATCTATGATTAAAGTTAAATTTTTCTGAAGTGTGTAAGGTATGTGTCTAGAGTTTTTATTACCATTATTATTTATTTTTTATTTTTTTTGCATGTGGAGTTTGGTTGTTTGAGCAGCATTTGTTGAAGAAACTATTTTTGTACATTGTATTGCCTTTTTTTTGTCCAAGATCAGGTGACTCTATTTATAAAGGACTATTTTGGGGCTCATTAATCTGATCCATTGATCTTATTTGTCTCTTCTTTTACCAGTACCACACTGTCTTGATAATTCTAGTTTTATAGAAAGACTTGAAGTCAAGTAACATCAGTCTCAGTCCTCCAATAATGTTCTTCTCCTTTAATATTATGTTGGCTATTCTGGATGTTTTTCCTTTCCTCCTAAAGTTTAGAATTATTTTGTTGATGTCCATAAAATAACTTGCTAGGATTTTGATTGGGATTGCATCAAATCTTTAGATCAAGTTGAGATGAACTGACATCTTTACAATATTAAATTTTCCTATCCATGAACATGGAATATTTCTCCATTATTTAGTTCTATATATAATATTACAGCCAACTACTAAAGAAATAGGCAGCTCTCTTTATCTTTTATC
Source organism: Neogale vison (assembly GCF_020171115.1). Lineage (NCBI taxonomy): Eukaryota > Metazoa > Chordata > Mammalia > Carnivora > Mustelidae > Neogale > Neogale vison. The sequence goes on from NC_058103.1 coordinate 67,415,397, forward strand.
TTTATCATCATGTGTTTCTGGTGATTCTACCTTGATAGCAAAGTAGAAAGAGCTGTGTGTTCTCCCCCAACTTTTTCTTTAAAGTAATGGTCCTATCAAATACTCTGCAAAAAAAAAAAAAAAAAAAATCCTGATCAGACAATACTGGGAAATCCTTCTCAGTTCATTCATGTATTGGACATTGTAATATTTATTAAGAACAATTATGGGTCTCAGAAATCTTGGAATAATGAAATCAGTGTTCCTAAATTAACTCAAGTATGGAATCCCTTTTTCTCATAAAACCTAGGGATATCCTATTTGGGGGCAGAATGCACCTTGAGAAACAGTAATTTAGAGGAATAAATGAACATATGTTGCATAGATCATCTTCAAATATCATGAGATGAATAGCATTCAGCCAAAACTGAATGCTGATGAGAGCCCTGAGTTAAGGTATTCAGAACTTACAAATGAGAAGAAAATCATGAACTTTACATATCAGATATGTTGAGGAGCATAAGGATAATACCTTATTTTGGAAATTAAGAAAATTGATTTTCTCCCAAAAAGAAAGCTTTGTCATAGGAAAATGTTCCATAAAAGTACACAAAAACAGGGTTATAATTTTATCTTGTAGGGACACAGGGCAGGCTGTCCCAAGATGGGCCACTTTGGCATAAAGATTATTTTGAGTTAAAAGCAATCAAAACCCAGCAGATGCAGGAAAAGTTCTAGGCCTCCCCCACAACTGCCTAAATTTACATTGGAAAAGAGAGCCTGTAACAGGAAGAGAGCTATTAATAGAGACTCCCCTTTACCTAAGGAACTTATCTGCATAATAGGGCAGCTTTATTTTTCCAGTCATCTCCCTTCACCTTCTTGTTAAAACCTTCTTCCCAAAGACCTTCTTCCCTTTACATATCCTCAGACTCTACCCCCTTCATTAACTCATACGAGCTTCATGTTTCCTCACTGTTTTTGAAATTTCAAGTCTGTGTGGATTTTCCATATGTATTCCTATTAAATTTGATTTTCTCCTGTTAATCTCTTCATGTCAATTCGCCTCTAAGTCCAGCTAGAAGGACCATAAGGCAGAGGAAGCTCTTCTTCCCTAACATCCCCAGTAGTCTGTTTGGATCTGTTCAAACGAGCAGTTATTAACCCTGAGTTCTGCACTTGCTTCCTGTCAATCTAGAAATATAGCAGATATTACTGGGTAACAGTCAATCTTAGCTGAACCTCAATATAAATGTCCACTACTTCCCAATGTCTCTGATTGTTGAATAGGATATCAGGGTCCAGAAAACAATGGCCATGCCTTTTTGTTAAAAAAAAGAGTCAGCTGTATTTTGGTTTTGATTTGGGATGAAAACGACATATTCAGTGTAAATACAGGATATGTAAGTCTACTTAACCAAATTTCTTTTTTTGAATTGTACTTCAACCTTGAATGAAATCAGATAGAAAACAGTGATAGGCAGCAAAGACTTTTAAGATGAGCAAAGAATGCACTGTAGGCATATTTCTCTCATTAAAACTTTAACCCACTGTTGGACTTTCCAGGTTTGTAAGCCACTGACTAATACCGATTATTCATCAGGTTATTCTCGCCAGCAGGCAGATAACAGCTATGTAACATTTGATTACTTTGATGACCTTTTTCATTCTTTTCCCATTGAGAGGATGAATTATTGTGAAGAAAATCTAATCTTTCCCGTAAAGGTCAAAAATGCTTCATTTTGACTATAATTTATTTTCAACAAGGTGAAGGAGCTGTCTTTCATCACTGACATCTTAACAAGTAGGTTTTTTTTTTTTTTTTCACCTCTCCCAACTCACAATTGTAAACTGTGCTTCTGCAGTCTTGGCTTAGTGTCCATAATTCCATTTAAATGTTAAAAAGTGGTTTCCAACTCAGATGTCTCTGTGGCCCTAAAGGCTAATTAGTGTAATATTTTGCTTAAAAATACATCTATATAAAACATTACTGGTAACGTGCCTTGCTTTCTTCAAATAACATCATTTTCTTGTCTTTTTTCCCCTTTATTCTGCACCTTTGCCTGTTTTTTGCTCTTCCAACTTCATGTTTCAGTCTCCTGTGAGTCCTGGCTTTGAGGTAGGTACTAATTCTACCTGACAGTAGGAATATGCTTCCCCATCTTTTACAAACCAGCATAATGCTAATAGGTTGACATCAGACAATTATTTACATTGACTCTGTGAGAGTAGTCAAGTCAGAGTTTAGCTCAAAATCCAACCTGTTGAACTACAGAAAGCCCATAGGTTTTTCTAGGAAATTGAAAAGTCAGGTTGAGAATAGAACAATACAGTCAGCACGCACCTCACCGGTAGCATGTTAACTGAAATGCGTGCATATTAGAATTGTATCCTGAAGACAGGTTCCACAGAACCGTGCAGAGTGAGGCCACCATCCCAACACACACACACACACACACACACACGCAGGTTTTAGCTGGCATGGTGAGGTATACAACAAGAACTGCCTGAAGATGAACTTAACTTTTTTTTAAGAAAGGAGGTTTTAATCCTTAATGTATTATCTATTACATTCTATTTAGTTATTTTTTAAAAGGATGGTATGCAAATAGATATATCAGGTCTCAGCCCAAGAAGAAATTAAATCTAGAAAATTCACAAATTTCCTTCCTTGAGGTTTTAATTAAGCCCCCACCCCTCCAAAACTGGCCTTTTATTTATCTTAAGGAATTGATAGCCTGAATATGGGGAAAGGCATTTAGATCAAGTGTTAAAGCAGAGTATACAAGAGTGCTTTTATTATGATAACTTGTTTTGACCAATTGACATGTTAATATTTAGTTTTCCTTATTTCCATACTTCTGGCAAATTGAGAATTGACATATTATTTTTCTCAAGAGACTATAAATTTCAAATACCATTATTAGTGTCCATTCTTAGATGGTCTTGTTAAAGTAACTCTAACAAAGGAAGCTAATGAAAACACAACTAGAACGTGTTCTAGGTTAAATAGAATTGAGAAGTCAAGATATCTTGATTCATAGGATTATAAAGTGAAGAAATCTACTTCAATAATAGTAAATTTCTGTGTTTGGGCAAAACATGCCCTACTTAGAAAAGTCCAGGGTGAAAGCTAGGTAATTTTTTTTATATTCTTGCAAATTTAAATTGTGTAATTTACAATGCCTTCCAGACATAATTTGAAATGGGAATTAGTATCTTTCCCTTCAGACTGTCCTTTGGGAATGAAGCCAAAGAAGAACGAGAAGCATTTTTTCACTTCTTTCTCCTACATTACAATCAGGAAAGATTATCTAAGGGACTGAGGGAGATTGTCTACTTTTATGTGAAAGTTATACAACCTAAAGGCCACTAGGCTTTCACAAGATGGCTCCTGATGCAAATAAGATGCATTTTCAGCACAAGCTGTTGTTCTTGAACTTGTTTATATCCAGTTTGTTGAAAAGATAGCAGACTTTTGTCTTTATACTTGCCTTGGAAGAAAATGATGCATAAAATTCGTGATAGTAGTGTAAGTTGCAGAATTATTATAAAAACCTGGTCACGGTTCCACGCTCGTGTCCTGGTCAATTAACGCTTTTAGGTTTATAACTCTGGATTGTGAAAGCATACAAAATTACTTAAATTCTCTGCTTTTATGTAGCTTGCATAAATGGCCAATGTACAAACAAATAGTTATAGTATATATGTCTTTGTAAAAGCTTCCTGGTGTTATAATGCAGTGATATATATTAATTTTCTTAATCTCTCCTATTGAGTAGTTTGTTTTCATTTCTTTTATTTTATACATAGCTGAAATAAGCATACGTATGTTTTTGTTGTTCATTTGTAAAAGTGTTAGTAGGTTTTCCGGTCAACATTTGTTGAGTGTATTTGGTAAGTTAGCTTCTTAGAAGCCAAATGGACTGAAGAATATATACAATTTTTTGCCAAAGGGGTTTTCAAAAAGTTATAAGAGTTTAACTTTATAACCTTGAGAAGTACAGTGTATGAAAGTTTTTACTGCCTTACATTCTTCCTGACAATAGATTTTATCAGTATTTTAAAAGGTTTTGTTTTGCTTTATTTACTAATTTGATAGGTGAAAAATTTCTGTGCTTAAGTATTATTTCCTTATTGGAGGATAAACAGCTTTTCATATATTTATTGGCCATTTGTATTTCACCTGTGGTAAATTGCCTATCTTTTTTCTGTTGAGCTGCTTATTGGTTGCTGAGAATCTTTATATATGATTAACCCTCTGTTCATCTGCGGTAAAAGCATATTTTCAGTTTCCTGTGTGCTTTTGCTGTCTTTTCCCACACCGCTTTTAGTAGAATGAAGCAGAATTTAAGACAGTGATGTCCTTTGCAGTCACAAGATATAGTGATGATACATTGTTTTAAAAAATAAGTTGGGGGTCTTATGGAATTTTCAAAATTTAAGAACTTTACTAAAGTTTTAAAATTATTTTTAAATATCTTTCAGAAATCATTTGCTATTATTGCTTTGAAGTTAAAGGGCTTTACAGAGAATCTATTTTTGGTAAAATTGAATGCTTCTAGTCTAGTCCTTTTGGTAATTCCTAATATTCAGACCGCCTTACAGAAATTATTAGGAAATAAGTTGCTAATTCCAAAAGTTTTCCCTGTGTTTGACTGTTTTATATCCTCACCTTTTGCATCCTTTAGTTTTTATGAAAGTTAGATAATATTCAGTTTAACTTGTTATTAAGGGTGCATATTTTCTAAATAATAATTTGCCACAAACTGCTATTACTTTTATAACGTTTACTGACTCACATTTAATTACATAAGCATTGTATTAAAAGGAACTCATGCCTGAATACTTTCCTAGAAAAATCTCCCCCACAAATGATTCATTCAGTTACTGTTTCTGCTCATTAAAAAAAAAAAAAAAAAGACAAGAAAATACCAGTATTGAATTATCTATCAGTTACTGGATATCCTGATACGCTTTATCATAGTCCAGGTAGATTCTTTTCAAATGAGCAAATAATGGGGGGGGGAGCTATTTCTAATCCTGAATGAAACTATGATGATATTTCTGACCAAATAAAATATTTTCCAGGATATTTTCCAAAGTAGAAAAGTCTATGTAGAAAAGCGACTTGAATTGTTATTACTCTTGTGTTCTGGGGTTCCTGGAATCCTCATGATTCATCTGAATTAAAAAAGTCATTTTTCCACTGAAATACGCACCATAACGTCCATGCAGTACATTTGCCAGATATTGCAAGGTTTCGTTTGATGATTGTGTAAACTATTTCTCCAGATTCAGACCTGAGTAGTGTATATGTTCAGTGAGGAAAGACATCCAAGAATTCTTGAACCAGCACGTCTCCATCCCCTGAGAGTTAGGAGAGTACGTGCAGTGGTGGGTTTGTCAGGAAGGAGCCCTTCAGTAAAATTAAGAGTGTGTGGTCTGCTTGATGTGTTACTAATCAGCTGTTGCCTAATTTCATTCACCATGTCCGCCTTATTATTAATTACATGCTCTGTAATATTAAGTACATGTATATTATTAATTCATACTCTGAACAAAAACTTCCAGATGTAACTCTAAATGTAAACACTCAGGAGTGTTCTTCATGAACTCCCCCCTGGGAGAGGGGCATTTACCACTTGCCCACACTTAAAAGCATATAGGTCTTGGGAACTAATGGATCTTTAGAGCAGGCTTTGAAGGGCCTGTGTTCCCCTCAGAAAAGGGACCATGGCTTTCCTAACTCTTCCCACAGCTAAGCCTTAAGACACAAAACACTGGTCTCTACCTTGCCCTGCAAAACAGCCTCCACCCCTTCTTATCAATAAGAGACATTTGTTTAGTCTATTGTCATGCCAGACCTAGCCAGATTTCAGTCCCTTCTCATTTAATTCCTGACCAGTCACCACTACAGAGGTCCTAGTGGGTTCTTAGCTGACTACTATGGAGAAAGAAAGAAAGGGAGAGAAGGAAGGGGAAAGAAGGAAGAAAAGAAAGAAAGAGAAGGAAGGAAAGAAAAGAAGGAAGGAAGGAAGAAAAGAAAAGAAAAGAAAGATTACTCGATGTTAACTCTGAGAGCTTGTGTCTTCATGAATGTTTCTACTCAAAAAAAAAAAAAAGTGAAGTTTTGTCTAAGAGAAATAATGAAGTGTGAGGAAAATGGAAGATTAGAATTGGTGTTATGAATTACACTTCCAGAAACTTGAAAAATAATTCAGATTCTAACGTATTTATCTGTGTTCTCAGAAATATTTAGATACGTGATTTTACTTCAATCATTAGACATGGTTTTCTACTATTTGGTTCTATTTGATCCGATGAATTCCTCTCTTCCTTCTCAAGAAGAGTGAAAATATTACCATTTTGATAATAAATATAGTGAAATGCAAGATGAAACAATGTCCAGAAGTTAGGAACAAATATACTCTTTCCTCAAATAGCCCAATGTTTTGGGTGCTAACTACTTTTCTGTAGCTGAGCATTGAAAATACTATTGAGTGGTATAATTTTATTGAGGTTGTGCTTTCTTGTATTTTTTAAACTCAAAATTGATGGGGAAAAAGTCTCATCTTCTTCTCTCTTTTTTAAATGAGTTATATTAAAATCTAGCTCTTGATTCTACCATGTTTCAGAAGCACACGTGTGCATACATACACACACACACAGCGCTGTGTGTTCAGCATTCACTGTTATAGGTTAAGAGTCTATAAAACACTATAAAATTATTCTTATGAGGCCTTAAGTTAACCTTATTTTTGAAGGGAGAGGCTAACCTTTATAGCCTTGAACTGTGTTTATGGCGTGCTTTTCCAGCTTTTCCTTGGTGTCTCTAAGGCAGTAGTCAGTGTGACAGCCTCTTTCCACATCATTTCATTCAGCTTTCCTGTGAGTTCATAAACCCAGACCAGGCCCCTGTCAATCTAGGCAGGATCAGATACTACAGGAATGGATGTTCCTGACATCACTATTCTTGATTTTTCCACGTAATCTATTTACCTTCTGCTCTACTTTCTATGTGTAGACCAACTCTGACATTTGAAGCCCCAGAGAAGAAACTGTTGACATGCAAAATTATTTTCTTCCTCAGTGAAAGTGCTCCTTTTGTATTGTGTAAATTTAGAGTGCCTGGCATTAAGGTCACATTGCCTTCAAGTAAAAAGAGAGGTTATCTTCTGTTATGTTTCCTCTTTCCTCCAAGAGCCCACGATTTGTAGGGTGCTGGTAACTGACATTTTGAAAGAACAGTGCATGTAATTTGCAACAATTCTTGAACAGTCTGGTGCTTCCCGTGCAAAGGGTGGATTGCTTAAGCAGATAGTAAGGCTCCTTTACCCTTCATTTCTGTTTACCCAAAATAGAGTAATGCAATAAAAAAGTTAATGTAACTTTCACGATTATTTTAGCACTTAGGAAATCCAGACCACCTTGTATTTTTAATACAAGACTATACATATATATGTTATTACCATGAAAGCTTTCACAAATTGCAACCAACATTAAGAAATGCATTCTCCACTGTAAAATATGGCTTCGGTCACCACTAAGCAAGGGCACACTTTTTTTTTCCTGCCATATAGCAACTCTTTTCACTGCTATGAAAAGGTGTTGATTAGCTTTTATTTATGCTATATATATTTAGGGTATCCAACTGAGTGAGGAGGCAAACTCATTTATCTGGCACGCTTGGCAGACAGTTCAAGGGATGTAGAATCAGACCTGTAGCAGAACAGCACTGAACAATCAAGTCACCAGACCCCCTAACCTCCCTGTACTCAGTGAAGTACAGGGCATGGAAACATGATTGTTCCTCTATGAATTCCATTTCCCAGCGGTCTTCAGATGTGTATCGTTTACCCAACAACTGGTCTGTGCAGGAAAATCCCTCACTCCTTGTGTGAGATGTAGTGTGCTCATCTAAATGGTGTTGAGAGAAGTTGATCGTTTCTTTTTGCTTCAGAAAGTGGTCGGCCTCAGGGGCGCCTGGGTGGCTCAGTGGGTTAAGCCTCTGCCTTCGGCTCAGGTCATGATCTTGGGGTCCTGGGATCGAGCCCCGCTTCGGGCTTCCTGTTCAGCAGGTATCCTGCTTCTCCCCTCTCTCTGCCTGCCTCTCTGCCTACTTGTGCTCTCTGTCTCTGTCAAATAAATAAATAAATAAAATCTTTTAAAAAAAAAAAAAAAAGAAAGAAAGTGGTCAGCCTCAGACTGCACCTTCATGGTGATGTTTTACTGGCAGCAACTCGGGGTAGGGTTAGATAATCATTTCAAAGAGAAATTAAAGAGGTATCAGAGTATGTAAAAGAAATCTCCAAGTTGTCTCAACATAGTCATTCATGGCAGGATTCACGTCAGGGTCGACACGAAATGCTTATTCTTAGGGAAGCCTTTTTTCTGAATGACCACCTTTGCCTCCACCATGGGGGTGGTTTCTCTTTTCTTCAAACCTTCGTATATATGGGCACTTAATCTATGCAAGACGGCATTTCAGAAGTTGGTGATACAGTGATGAACAAAATCATCAAGATGCTCTCCTCATGGCTCTTACATTATATTGAAAGGAAACAGTAAAAACCCAATATCCAAGTGGGTGAATAAGACAGTCGTAGGCTGCAATAATAGCCCTGAAGGAGACAGAATGGCGTGCCAGAGAGTAATAGAGTGTGAATGCGGAGTGAGCAGTAGGCTGGGTGGTCTGGAGATCTCTTGGAGAAAGTGACATATGAGCTGAAATCTAAAGAATAAAGCAGAACCCGGTATGCAGAAAGAAGGGAAGAGCACATATTGTGATTGTTGATAGTAAGTTATTTTGTATCCAGAACTCTACCTGGATTTAAGGTTACCTGGCACAGAGATTTATTTACTGATCTTTCTCTGTCCTGCAGCATCTGAATTCGGCTTTCAGGTAAGATTTGCCCCAGGACACCTGGGTGGCTCAGTGGGTTAAGCTGCTGCCTTCGGCTGAGGTCATGATCTCAGGGTTCTGGGATTGAGTCCCGCATCGGGCTCTCTGCTCAGCAGGGAACCTGCTTCCCTCTCTCTCTCTCTCTCTGCCTGCCTCTCTGCCTACTTGTAATCTCTCTCTGTCAAATAAATAAATAACATCTTCAAAAAAAAAGATTTGCCCCAGGAAACACTTGTTCAATTAAATAGATCAATCATGTTGGCAGGAGAAGAGAACTATCATAAGGCGCTATTCCACATAGTTCTTGGAGTGATAGTCCAAAATGCTAGATCTTAAAACTTTTGAAATAAAGGATTAATGTTTGGTTGGATGTTTTCACACAGCTGTGCTCATATCTTTTAAGTATAACAGCACCTGAGTAGGAAAGTAGGCAGACAACTGGGTGATGCTCAGACAACAGAAGCTGTTTATTCATCTAGTCATTCTGTTCTAGACAACATGCATGACTCAGATGTTCTCCTCTGAGCACAGACAAGCTGGTTGAAAGTCTCTTCTGTAGGTCAAGGTTAAGAGATTCACAATATTTTCACACTGCATTTTGGCATGTGTAGAACATGTTATTACTTAATTATTCTCACTCTTCCCCTCCCCCCAAGAATTCTTCCATCATGACTTAAGTGAAGGGAAGAAAATACTTTCTGCTTTCACATTGGCATAAAACCAGGGGATGTGAGAGCTGGGAGGGGCTAAGGAAGAGGAGTCACTGTTATTACCCAGCACGGAACCACCTGAATTCAGAGTTCCGCTACCAACAGGCTGTGTGATCTGGACCAGATGGTGTGACCTCCCTGAGATTCCGTTCTCTTATTTGTAAAAGGGGGTCATAACATTAGTGGGCATGAAGTTTAAATAAATCAGTGAATGTGAAGTGCTATGAAAAGAGCTTGGCACATATAAAGTTTAAAGAAAGTGTTTTATGTCATTGTCTAGTTCACAGATCTGGGAATCTCCATGGACCAGGTTTATTCCCCAAGTGAATTGACAGGCACAATGAAATTTTTTCCAGGGTTGCCAACATTTAGAAATAGAGTTATTTCATAAAACAACTAGAATTTGTTTTGTTTTGTTTTGTTTTTGTTTTGAAAAACGGAGAGGCCTGACAACACTAGGCCACATGCTCACATGGCAGCTATCAGCAGTGTATGAACAGTGGCCATTCCTTTTATTCTGAATCTTCCTCCAATTTTCCAGAGTCTCTACTACTCCCTATTGCATCCCTGATACTGCTACTGATAAAATTCTGTATTGCAACCTACAAGTATTTGAACTGTCCCTCCCTTTCTAGAGCAGAAGAGTTCTGACAGATTTTCTATTTGTGTTGGATACACAAGTAGGAGTCAGAAACAGGCAGATAAGTACAGAGAGCAGTTGCAATGAAAAACATTCCTTAGCCAACTGTATTCTCTTAAAATTGAAATCCTGTAAAGCAAATACGTCAAAGTTACAACCCATATAATACTACTAAATTTTAATAATTTAAAAAGAGGCCTGGGGCGCCTGGGTGGCTCGTCAGTTAAGCATCTGTCTCTGGCTTAGGTTATAATCTAAGGGTCCTTGGATCGAGCCCCACATTGGGCTCCCTGCTCATTGGGGAGCCTGCTTCTCCCTCTCCCCTTCTCTCTCTCTGCCTGTTCTTTCCCCCTGTTCTTTCTTTCTTTCTCTCTCTCTGTCTCTTTCTCTCTCTCAAATTTAAAAAACAAAACAAAACAAAAAAACCAACTTTTTTTAAAAAGAGGCTTATATGATAGTGTGTATTTGAATTTCTCTATTGAAATGTCACATCTATTATTTCCATGCAGTTACTTCTTAAAAACATTATTTCCATTCAGTTCAAGCAGTGTTTTTGTTTATCATGTACTGAGCACTTCTTCCATTAACAGAGGACAAATATGATTAAGACAGTGTCCTTCTCCTAGTATCTATTAGGATGTATTGCCTAATGATTGAGACAAGTCCAAAAAGGATGTCAACATGTATGCTAAAGCATTCTCTACTTTTCTGTTCTCTTTAAGTCAGGGGGTGTTTATGTCACCCCAAATCTATTCCCAATATGAGGCTGTGAAGTGAATTTTAGTTAATATAAATATATTAACACTGCAGAAATTTTCATTTGAACCAGGCATTTTGTAAAGTGAGGTGTATCTTCCAAAATCTTATGTCTAATTTTTACATCATTGGCAATCAGCAAACGACATGGAAAGGCAACTCTTCCTCCTCTGTTTTCTAGCTTTTCTAATGCAGAGAATTCATTTTCAACTGCGAAGTGGAATATACCTTGTTGGGAAATGGTTTCAGAGTCCTGTTAAATGTTAAAGACGGGCTGGCAGTTGGAGTTTCCATAATGTAATCTAAGCAATCATTTCCTGGGAAGGTTCCAAACTTGCTGAGTCATTAGTTTAGAATACCAGGTTAAAAAACAAGTTCAGTCTGTAGAGAAGCGGGGTATATTATCTATGTGAGTAGGTGTTCAGTGCATGTAGTTTTAACTTTGGCGGTAATTGCAAATGAATACTCTTAGCATAAGAATACTACAGATACTTTACAATACTATAGACTTAAAAATTAATCTCTGCAATCTTTATTTCATCTCTAATCCTGGCTTTAAAAATCAGCTTTCATAATTTTTCTGTTTTCATATTCTCTCCGGTCTGTGATGTGATACATCTTACACTGAGAACAGAGAAGAAATCTTTACACTTTGCATCAGGTACAATTTGCCAAATCACATCGTTTATACACAGGCATCCCAATACCACACTTAACAGTTGTGTCGAATCTCCCAAAAGTTGTGCACCTGTAACTTGATCTAAACTCTTCACAGGAAGAGAACAATTCATAATACCACTGGCTAATGTAGAAATGTAGAAATTTTTAGAAGTACATTCTCTCCTGCATGTGCTTGCCATAATTCTAAAGAAGGGAATTTGAGATCTGCTCTGTGAGTTTTGAGCCAGTTTTTGCTGGGAACACAATAATGAAGCAGAATGAAACACAATGTAGCTGTTCCCTTTGCAGAGCGTTTCCACTTATCCTCACTATTCCCATAAAAAAAAAAAATCATTCTGCAGGTTGCTCAGGTTCACCCAATTCATGGTGGCAAGCTGGAACAGCAAGTAACAGTGGAAGATAATTGAAGCAGCATTTAGTTACCCAGTAAAACCTCCACTAGTGTTGATGAGTAAAGAAGAATTTTTCCCTTTATCAGAGTTAACTTTAAAGAAAGATCTTATGGGGCAGATCTGAGTGGCTCTGTCGTTAAGCATCTGACTCTTGATCTTAGTTTCATGAGTTCAAGCCCATCTGGGCATGGAGCCTACTTTAAAAAAAAAAAAAGAGAGAGAGAGAGAAAAGGAAGATCTTAAAGGACTGTGCACATGGTAATTATACAAATAAATAAAAAAATAAAATGAAGTAAGTTAAGGAAGGAATGAGACAAGACTATTTCTCTTTGTTTTGTATGACAATGTGTCAGCAGGCACAAAAGCCCAGTTCTTTGACTCACGGCTAAGTCTAATTTCATGTTGAAGTTATTTTAAAGACTAAGCTAGTTGGATTTAGATCAGTGAGATTTTGTTAAGGATCGGTTTTTTTTAACATTACCAATTTCTAAATTTTGCCTACTCTGTAACTTGATACAACAAACAAAACAGTGTAATTATGGCTTTCTGGTGCACATACCTTCAAATAAAACTTCACACAATTGAAATTACTTTTTTGGCTTAAAGTGGTAACTGAATATTAATTATTAAGGGAAAATGTACACTGATTCTGAAAATCCTTAGGAATATTTGGTTTGTGTTCACATCATTAGAAGCGGTTTTAAAGGGATGATTGGCAGGATTACAGAAAAGTTGGTTCTTTAAAATTTACATAAACAATGGTGAATGTGTATTACAGGGCAATGCCTTATTTTTTAGACTTTAGTTTGTTTTACGGTCTGTTGTATATCAGTGAAGGCCTTGCTTTGCATTTTGATCGAAGAATAGGTAAATATAAGCACTTATAGAGTTATCAAATAATGACCCAGTCTTCTTTTCTTCGTCTTAGCTTCTGAGATTTGCAACCTCACAAGGGAAAGCACATTCATCTGTGTGTGTGTGCGTACACTCCAGAAACATAGACTCTAATTCTGCAAACAAAATTTCCAAAGCCTTTCCCATTCTTCCATTCCCAGAGAGTGTGTTGTCTAGTAAAATTAGTCAACACAAGCTCTTTCCAGCAGTAGATCAGTTCCCACATAAGTCACCATGCATGCAACCCAACTCGAGATTTTAAAGATTTACTTTTTAATTTAGAAAATAGGCCACACTGAAATTAAGTAATGAACTATAAGAAAGTTCATTTGGAACTATAAGAAAGGTAATGATATATATTTCTGGTTGTGATGCTAGCTGATTTTAATTTTAAAATGTCATGAATGCCAGGAGGGCATTCTTCATTAATGCTATTAAAACCTTAAATTGCTATTAAATTTTAAGTGCTGTTGAAGTCTTAATTTCTGACACTATAAATTACAGAATTTTTGAGTTGTTATTCTGTGCCAAGCACACATGCAACTGTGTGAATCTCACCATTGCCTCAATGTGTGTATAATACAGTCTCTGGGCTACAGTGACAGCTAACTTCTCTTCTATAAACTCACATAACATTTTAAAATTCCGGATGCAATCCTGCCTTGAAGGTGATAAAGGAAATCACTTGTAGTTTAAGGCAGTGTTTATGTGAATGTTACCGTGTTGGCTAAGAAGAAGACATTTCAATTTATCAGATTGCCTCTTGCTTTTCTGACTGACTTTGCTCCACGGTAAATAGTCCTTTGTGAAATGGGTTCTGTTATCATAGCCTAGAATTAGGTGTCTTAAATTAAGGAAAATAGTTGATGAGTGATTTGGTCAGCTTTTCATAGGATTTTCCAAATCTGAGAACATTTTAAAATGTGACATCAGATCAACTTTTATTCTGAGTGTTGAAACTTTCCAACTATGGAAAAATATCAATTTTCATTTTAGTCTATACTTAAAACTGGCCCGTTAACTACAGTTACTAAAGAAGGACACATAAAACTGAGACCTAACCCTGTGGATTTAATTATTTTTCAATTCCATTGAAGATACTTATTCGGTATATTCGTGTTCATGATTCTGGTCTGGCAAACCTTTGGCGTATCATTATAAGCTCCTTAAACTTCTCTGGAAGAGTTGAACTTTCCAGAGTAATTATCCTTTATAGTTTTCTTTTATAGGATTGTACTTATAAATTTATCCCTATGTAGAACTTCATCTCAAATTTCTTTTTATTGTAGCTAGTAAATCTGCAAATCAAAATACCCCCATTTGGTAACAAATCGTGCTACCTTTTGGTGCTGATAGGCATTGAAATGGGTGGAAATTTACATAAATATGATTTTCTTCTCATCTTGTCAGTAGCCATTCAAATCAGAAGCTGAGTAAGGTAATAATATAAGGGCTCTGGAGGCAAACAAATGGAAGTTCGTGTTCTGACATTCAACTCAAAAGAATATATTTAAATTTTATGGGCTTAGATACCTTGACTTTAGATAACAAAGCCTATCTTGTAAGTGTCTCACACAATGATAGCTGAGGGTAGAAGTTTAATACATGAGATCTGTAAGTCATAACTATTAAAAAGTAACTCAGTTTCTCTTGTATTCTGATAATTCTTAAGTACATTTCCATGATATCAAGAGCTACATGAAATTGCCCAAAAACATAGAAACACAGTTAATTTTAATTCATTTAAGTAAAAAAAGAAAAAAGAGAAAAAACCTACGTACTGGACTGATTAATTTTAAAATGAAACACAAGAGTGCACAGATGTGTAATTCTAACCAAACACCCATATTTGAGTGTCTTGTATAGTCCACTAGTTGCTTTGTTTTTAATTATAAAATGATAGTATAAATTTAACCCTTAACTTTCTTTTGTTGAGGAATAATACCAAGCCACATTTATTTTTTCTTTGAGGAACTTCAGAGGAACTGTAAGCACTTTTCTAATGATGTCATATGCAGAATTCCTTGCCTTTTTTAAACCATGTGCATGTCATACCTCAAAAAACATCAATGAAATGACATGTGCAGTGGGGTAAAGGACCCCACACTATGGGGATTTTACTTTTTAAAACCCCCAAATTTGAAAGTCCTGGAAATCAGGTTCAAATATTCTGATCTCTAATTCTCTTCTTTTTAGACTATAAAAATAAGGTAAGTCAGATGAGAAATAGAAGGGGTATTAAAGTATATTAAATAACAGAAACACGGCTTTAGTTTATTTCTTTCACTTCCTTATGGACCATCACTAAGCAGTAAAACAAAACAATTAAAAAAATAAACATACAGATAGATGGATAGATATCTGTATGTTTATATGTATATATAAATCAAGTCACCTCTTACATCTTATTATCCTTTATTGTATTGCAAAAATAGCAAAAGTCACCATCTGAGTCCTTTATTGGTCGGGAGAAGAGGTCGAATTCTCAGTCATACATTGGACGACCAATTCAGCTCGACAAGATTTTGATGTCTAAGGTGAAAGTGCCACACACGTTCGTCATCCACTCATACACCCGGCCCACCGTGTGCCAGTACTGCAAGAAGCTGCTCAGGGGCCTCTTTCGGCAGGGCCTTCAGTGCAAAGGTGAGAAAGATCTTGTCCCCCCTGGACATTTGTCGCCAGCCACATGTTGATCTAGAAAGTAGTCCTCATCCGTTTGAAGTCACTGTTCTTTTACTTAGTCCACAACTTCTCCTTCTGACAAGTGCTTGGTTTTTGTTTCCTTCTACATCATTACAATCAGATTGCAGATTCAACTGTCACAAACGTTGTGCCTCCAAAGTGCCCAACAACTGCCTTGGTGAAGTGACCATTAATGGAGGTAAGCAAAAGATCAACCGTCACATCTGTGCTTCTGCCCTATTCAAGAGTGTGTCCATAATGACTTGGCAGGATTTTTTTTTTTTTCCTGTTCATATACATGTGACCCAGCCCAAAGTAAATTATGGGCTCAGTTTTTCCTATTTTACATTAGAAAAGGGCTCGTCATTGAGTTTTGACTGAATCCAAAGAGCTTTGCATGATTTTTATGCAGTGCACAGCCAGTACTGAAGTCTTGGATGTCCAGAATTTCTTTCTCAGCTTTCTTCTTAATACTCCTTTCCTAGTTTGTTCAGAAGTGTAGAAAATGTTGGAATGCCTGCAAGTTATAGCTCTTGGTCTCTTTTTCTCCATCCTTCTCATTCCAAGCACTGGGATAAAGATTAATCTATCTTTCCTGTCAAGGGAGGGAAGAATCAGAAACTGACCCATCAAGAAATAATCACCCATTTCCTTCTTCTACCCAGTTAATTCCATTATATGTATGCTTATTAATTTGAATCCTCAATAATAATAAAAAGAACTTTAATTCAGTCAATTAAAAATATATATTGTTTTTTATACTTGGGAATATTCTTTTGGGAAAACTCAACTGTAAAAATTAACACTGAAGGACTCCTAAGAAAAATACAATGTCCTAAAGGAACAATTGATGTTTTCTTCCCAAATAGTATTCCTAATAGAGTCTTTAGCAAAATATTTGATTTAGTACCCCAGGCTAACTTTATCTATAGATGGTAGACTGCTTTATACCTTCAGTTTAATACCAGTTTTGTGATTCCTCTGAGGGAAAAAAAAAATGGTGGACAGAAGGCCAGAGAAACAAATATTTTTATTGCTAAAACTCTGAAGAATAAAGGGTTATCTTTACTCTAGAACTTTCTTCTCTAGAAGAAATATGTACCTAGAAGAAGAGGGGAAATCTCTCAAGGAAAGCATTTCTTTACCAGTTCCTGCCTTGGAGATTCATGGATTAGCTGCCAAAATGGAAAGCTTGGCAGTTTTCCTACTTTCTGTGGCATGTGGAATTGACTTTGTTCAGGCCAGGAAATGTCAGTATGTTCTTGATAACTGGAACTAAGGGGAAACAGTGCAGATTTTTATATTGTTGATTACTTTGAAATTGCATTTTCCCACACAGTTAGAAAAATTTGGTAAAAATGTGAATTTCTCAGACTTAGCAGGCTGCAGTCCCTGATCCATTTCCCAGTTTTAAAATAAGGACTCTGCGTTAGTAAGTACAGTCAACACTTGAACAACTTGGGACTTGGGCTTAGCTACCCACTGCCTCCCCTCCAGGCAGCTGAAAATCTGACTGTTAGCTTTTGGGTCCCAAAAACTTGACTGTTAATAGCCGACTATTGACCAGAAGCTTATTAGTAACATAGATGATTAACACATATTTTGTATTTACATGTATTCTATAATATATTCTGACAATAAAGTAAGCTAAAGAAAATAGTTATTTAAATTGTAAAGAAAATATACACTTACAGTACTGTATTGATTGAAGAAAATATTTGCATAATGGACCCACATCATTCAAATCCATGTTGTTCAAGGACCAACAGCAATTATAATTTATTACATTACCACCAAATGCTTGATGACAGGATTCAATATTACTTAAAATATCAAATATCTTAAGTATTTAAAAACTGCTGCTTATGTGACCAATTTGATATATTGGAATCCGTGACTTAAAAAGTTACTGGAATAGCAAGAATCAATGACCCTGACTTTTCTTGCATGTGAAAGTTTCCCTCATCTTCCCATGTATCCCTTTTCTCCCACCAAGGCTATGTACTGAAATAGACCAGTTTCCTCCTCACTCATTCCTGATATCACTTTGCTTCCTAGAACTTTGCTTCTATCCCGCACTTGGCTTCCTGCCATGGCTATCCATGTCTTTTCATGTTTTTAGGCTTAGGGGCATGAAAAAGAAACATCTGGTTGAAAAATTATCTGTTCATCCTCTGATAACTTCAGATATTTATGAACTAAAATTTTTTAAAAAAGGAAAGATAAATTCTTGAAATAAGTATTTTTCAGGGCTTCCAATTGATATATTGTAGGATTGCCTAACCCTCTTAAGCCCTGACTCTAGGATTCCAGGCTTATCTTCATGGATGCAAACAATTTTTTAGATTTGCTTAGCCCTGGGGCAGAGTCTGATGTGGTCATGGAAGAAGGGAGTGATGACAATGACAGTGAAAGGAACAGTGGGCTCATGGATGACATGGAAGAGGCAATGGTTCAAGATGCTGAGGTGGTGATGGCAGAGTGCCAGAATGACAGTGGGGAAATGCAGGACCCAGACCCGGACCCAGAGGACTCCAACAGAACCATCAGGTGGGAGCTGCACTCCTGGTCTCACTCCAGCAGGGGAATTTCCTCTTTAAGAGTCTTTGCTATTTTTATCTGTTGGAGAAGAAATTTAAAGTGTGTGCTTGATTTGTTTATGAATGCGCTGTGAACTGTAGAGGAAAGCCAGTGGAGTTAGGAGGTCTGGATGGCCCTAGAGAGGTATAGGTTTGCATCCTTTCCTAGCTGCCTCTTTCTGTGATCTCTTTTCTTTTGCATGTGAGAGTTACTCATATTTGCCAGCCACAGGTTTACTGCTAAGTTAATGATGATTCATAGCTCATTGTGTGGACCTGCAAAGATCAGGGGCCAACCTCAGTGGACACTATCTATCTTATAGCTGACCCCTTATACAAATATCACTTATGTCTACATCTTACTGTTATGTATTTTATTTCAGAAGTATGTGAAATTTTATACTTGGGATTTAATCATCTATCCTTCTTATTTACTAGATGAACGCCATTTTTGTATCAGGGATCAGTACACTATGGCCAATGAGGCTCCTGACTGCTTCATAATAAAGTTTTATTGAAACATAGGCATGACCATTCATATTGTCTGTGGCTGCTTGTGCACCTCAGGGGCAGAGTTAAGTCTTCTGCAGAACTTAAAAATGTTTACACCTGGCCCTTTGCAAAAAAAGTTTCCAGCCTCTGATTTATGTTATAAAATGTATTCAGGCTTTGGTGTCCATTTTACAAATGCCATATTTATTGGCAAACTGAAATTGTACATGGGCAGAGCAATAAAGTAGTTGGAGTTTTTCCATTTAATGGCATAAGAAATATACTGAAAAATATTAGTCTTATGACAGAACTGTCTCTTGAAGGCATACGTTTCTGTAGTTTCCAAGAGGGGGAATATTGGAGAAGGTGCTTGCATATATGCACAGTGGTTGAGGAAGAAAATAGGAAGAGACAGAAGGGAAAGGCAAAGAGATAAAGGATCAGCATAATTCTATGAATAATAGTTATTTAAGAGAGTTTAAATAGCAGATTCTACTTTTTATGAAACTATCCAGACTCAAATTCATGTTCTGTGATATTATGCACATGATTAATATTTTGCCTGTAGTCTGTGATAATAAGCAAATAAACTTTTTATGTGTATTCCAAATACCGTCGCCTCAGTACACTAAGACGGTAATCTATCTGTGTTTCCCTGCAAACTGAACACCATGTGGTTCAACCTAAAAACTAAGGTGGTTATTATCCTCCCTTGGGATTTTTAAAGAGTACATGTGAAGTGCCTGTCACTTAAAGTAATCCAGATTCTGAACCATGGTATTCTGACAATCCATCTCACCAAAAATGGGATCTGAATATTTTTTTGACTTTCACTCTGAAATAGCTGAAATAAGGTTTTATGCAGGAAAGGATCTGTATCTAAAAACATTTCTCTCCCAAAATATTTTGACTTTTCAAGTCCATCAACAAGCAACAATATCCCACTCATGAGAGTCGTGCAGTCTGTCAAACACACGAAGAGGAAAAGCAGCACAGTATTGAAAGAAGGGTGGATGGTCCACTACACCAGCAAGGACACCCTGGTAAGATCTACAGCCCACAGCTGACTCATGGCTCCCTAGCTTTCATTAGAAGAATTGCTAATGCCTTGTCAAGACCACGGGAGACTTGAGTTACCAGGAGCAAAGCTGTGTTTGGGCATGGCGGAGGATCAGGTAGAACACATTAACAGTCTCTAGGTGTCAGATGTAGTTGAGTAAGCAACTGAGTTAGAAGAAATTGTAGACAGCAATCTCAGAGAAACAAAGTCATTTACCTCTGTTACTTGAGATGATCTCCAAACAACTTGAATGTCTGCCTGTCATTTTATAGCAGTCATGGAAATGACAGCATGTGCTTTCAGAATGCTCCTTCGTGATTCAGAATTTAAAAAAAAAAAAAAAAAAAAAAAAAGCAACTACTACATTTTAGGGAGAGAAAAAACAATGATAACTGTTAATATGCTTTTAAATCCCTAAGTGTTCACTTAAAAACTGACCTATTTGGGAATACAGTAGTCCTGTATTTTATTTGATAAAAGACATATATTTTAATTTTTAAAATGTAGTCTGGGGTGTTCACTACTCCAGATTTTTCTAATAGGTGATGAATAAGATTGTGCATGTGTGTAAGAGAGAAAAAAAATCATCATTTTTGTTGAATTTACTGACATTTGGTGCTAAGCATCATTCTCAGTTACTGGTATTGTTTTCCTCCTCACCTCCTATCTATAGGATCCCCAACATTTCTTTAGATAGATAGACGCCCATAACCTAATAATTACTCTATCTATAATAACAGTGTTCTCTGCTGAAGAGAGATTTATATGACTTACTATAGGATCCAATTGAATATCATCTTCTAGTTCTTCCTAGACATGGCATACATAAAGGTATTTAAAACATATCTAATATATTTGACCGGTCTAAGATTAGTTGTGGTTGAGACCAAGAATACTGCTAGGGCTTCCTATTCTAAAAAGATGAATATACATAAACACACACACACACACATAGACACAGACACAGACACACACACACATACATACACACACACCCTAAAATTATGGAGCATATACCTAGACTGAAAGAACCTCATCATCAGATCATGGAAGTTTAGATCTGTAGTGGACTTAAGAGAACGTAGAGCTTGATGCCTTTCCCTGACTTTGTTATGTTGATGTCATCGCTTCTCGGCCTTTTGGCTAAGATCAAGTGTGTTATGTTGATGTCATGGAGTCAGACTTGATATCAACAAAATATTTTTTAGTTCTTCTGTAAAATTCAGAATTCTTCCATTTCTCATGAAGGCCAGAATACTTGACTAGATAAACATGTTATTCCCTATGTTCTGAAATAATGAGTATACATAAATTTTACATCTTTTATATCTAACTTTATTATATTAAAAACTACAAGTTCACCTTTAGTTCTTCACACAGTCAAATAAATTTTAAAATAGAAATATTTTATTTATTTTTTTAAAGATTTTATTTTTATTTATTTGACAGAGATCCCAAATAGGCAGAGAGGCAGACAGAGAGAGAGAGAGAGAGAGAGTGAGAGAGAGGAAGGGAAGCAGGCTCCCTGCTGAGCAGAGAACCCGGTGCAGGGCTCAATCCCAGGACCCTGGGATCATGACCTGAGCTGAAGGCAGAGACTTTAACCCACTGAGCCACCCAGGTGCCCCTAAAATAGAAATATTTTAAATAGGAATATTAGAATATATAGAAATAGAAATATTTTAAAATAGAAAGGTACCTGAGTGGAGTAGTAGGTTAAGCATCCTATTCTGAGTTTTGGCTTAGGTGATCTCAGGGTCAGGAGATCAAGCTCCTTGGGCTTTTCATTCTCCATCAATTTCTCTCTGCCCCTACCTATGCATGCTTGCTCTCTCTAAAATAAATACGTCTTTAAGGAACCAGAAATACTGAGGGGAGCCTGGATGGCTCAGAGGTTTAAGCCTCTGCCTTCAGCTCAGGTCATGATCTCAGGGTCCTGGGATCGAGCCCCGCATCAGGCTTTCTGCTCAGCAGGGAGCCTTCTTCTCCCTCTCTCTGCCTCCTTGTGATTTCTGTCAAATAAATAAATAAATTCTTTAAAAAAAAAAAAGAAAGAAACCAGAAATATTTACTATGCATGCATTAAGTGCCAGGCACGACACTGAGTGCAAATATATTACTTCCTCTATTACTCCTACTCTGATGTAGAAGTGGAAGCAGAAACTTAACCACACAGTTGCTAAATAGTCATCTTCTAGAGTCTAAAATTCAGTGTGAGTCTTCCTGGTTGAGCCTGTGAGCTTCCCACCATCAGATCTCATGTCTCCATTGGGAAAATGTTTTGGTTTTATCATTCTTGGGTGTTTTTTTTAATCCTGGGTATTTAAAAAAAATAATGTCCACAATAGCCAAACTATGGAAAGAACCTAGATGTCCATCAACAGATGAATGGATAAATTTTAAAAGATCCTAAATCTCCCTTCTGTTTCAGCGGAAACGGCACTATTGGAGATTGGATAGCAAATGTATTACCCTCTTTCAGAATGACACTGGAAGTAGGTACTACAAGGTAAGGATGATTCGTGCCTTAACTGACGTCTCCTACTTCCTCTTGTCTTTTTGGGAATGTAGGATGTTAGGAATAGAAAATACGTCTACTAGATATGACTGTTTTGTGCTTGTTGCACATTTTTTTTCAGGTAGTTTTGTACTTGGGGGGAATCCATTTGTGACCCCAAGTTAGTCATCTGTGAATTTCAAATTTCCCTGAGGAGTGCTTCTGGCTCCACGTAATGGTGGTGGAGAAGAGGGTTTAATAGAGTTTGTTAGATATGTGTATCTTAACTAGAATATTCAAGGTCCAGCAGGTTAGCTACAATTCTTGAAATCGACTACATCCAGTTTTTTTGTTCATCTGTAGTCTTGCAGCACATTCCACAGGGGGTTAAGAAACATTGTATGATATCTCCATGCATTGCCAATATGCATAAGGAAGACTTTCCTTTAGAGAAAAATTTGGCTGCAGTTTCCATTTTGTCTCTCTATGTGAAATAATACAGATGTCACATAATGTATCACCCAGTAAAACATGGTTCCAAAAGAAGTTCATAGTGAAAACAGTATATACTCACTCCCTCACAATTAATGCAACCTCAGCCATAGCTGACGTGACTCACAGTGTCTACATAGCTCTAACAGAAAAAGGAAACCTCATTAAATTTTAAATGAAAAACTTTACTTTAAAAGTTATTATTTCTTAGTCACTCCATACCTCTGGGTAGACAATGTGGTGATTAATTTTTTTTATTAACAAAATTGTCTTAAAAGCAACTACTTTTAAAACCAATCTCTGTGGTCTACCTCACTAAAATCATTCATTTGGCTATATTATTATATTAGCATCTATTGAATGAAAGTATATGATTCATTTTCAGGGCCCAAAAGGATAGTTAAAGCTTAGCAGCAGCCATGCATATCCAAATGCGTTTCAAAAGTGTTGTGATTCTATCTCAAAGTTATAAAAATTAATCATTTGTATTCTTAGACCTTGATGCAGGTTCAAAGTCATCATTACTATTTGTACTTTTTCTTGCCACATGAATAGTAAAAAAGGCCCTTGAATTTTTCTGGCAAGAGGAGATGATAAAGTTTCCCCTAGTAAAGGTATTTTTGAAATTTGCTTAACAGTATTCTATGTTTAATAAAACTGTTTTATAAGAACGATGGCTATTTGTAATGTCATTTGTCACATGTGCCTAGCATGAATTTTATTTGAACGTTTATAGGCTTTTGATAAACTGCAGTTAGTACACTCTTTCATCCACAGGAAATTCCTTTATCAGAAATTTTATCGCTGGAACCGGCAAAACCTTCAGATTTAATTCCTAATGGGGCCAATCCTCATTGTTTTGAGATCACTACGGCCAATGTAGTGTATTATGTGGGAGAAAACGTGGTCAATCCTTCCAGTCCACCACCAAATAGCAGCGTCCTCACCAGTGGCGTTGGTGCGGATGTGGCCAGGATGTGGGAGATGGCGATCCAGCATGCCCTCATGCCCGTCATTCCCAAGGGCTCGACTGTAGGTTCGGGAACCAACTCGCACAGTGAGTCTGCTCTACTTTCATGTCTGGAGGACAGTTGAAGAGAGCCTCTTTGGGGCTGACTTAGTTTATTGGGGAACATAGGGTTTCTTAGGTAGAAGCTGCCCCACCTACTAAAGTATTTCATTAAATTATCCTAGGTTATTGTTTTCTTTATTTTATATGAACAGTTTAACAAATTCATGTTTGAACATTGAACAAATTCATGTAAACCCTATATATTAGGCGACAGCAGAAACCCAGAGCTATTGGTCATAAGAGAACAAATAATCTACTTGGCTTGTGTTTGATCTGGAATGCCAGTCTTGTTCTTTGTAAATCTGAGTTAACATGTTCCCTCAAAACCCCCTAACATGGTACTCTGTGCAGAGTACTTGAAAATACTTGTTAATTGTATCCTAGGAAGAAATCTCTGTTAGTAAATTAGTAGAATGAGACAGATTTTACCAAAATGCAACCATAATCAAGTGTTGAGATGAATTTTAAAAACGTATTTTAAAGTAATATCTATGTAAAAATGTTTAATTTTTATATTTCATAATGGCTCTTAATAATGAAGCCTATGAGGGGGAAAAACCTGTTTTTCATATCTCAGTAAGTTATTTGGTGAATGATTACAACTTTTTAATTGATGTATAAACCAATATATGGATTAATAAGTTATATATGTTTATTTGGGTGCTAAACATTTTATGTGAGGTCTTTATTTTAATACCTAAAACAACCCTGGCAGGTGGACATTAATGATTTTGCCTGTGTTACAGGTGAGGAAATCAGGCCCTAGAGAGAGTAAGTTGTCTCAGCTTTACCAGAGTTGTGAAGCAGTAGTCAGCATTTAACCCAAAGCTTCAGGACTCCAGACTCTAAGCTGACAAAATATTATTTTTCAAAGACAAGCACAGGGTAAATCTGTAATTATAAAAGGAAAGAAAGGTTCCAATGAACATTTTCCTATAAACATTTAATTGCTGTGATTTAAAAATAGCCCTGCAACTTGATTAGTAAACATCTATCTGGTCGCTTTGCTGTTACTTCTCTTACTTCTTTTGTGTATTTTTTAACATATATTTCCAGGAGATATTTCTGTGAGTATTTCGGTATCAAATTGCCAGATTCAAGAAAATGTGGTGAGTATGTACCTACTTATATAAAACTTGGTAATGTGATTCTTTATTGGAAAATAAGAGTATCCTAAAGTACATGTTTATTTATCTAACATTTTAATTTTCAGTATTTTCTAGAAAGTAAAGTAGGGTCTATTAGGAAATTTTTCTTCATAAGATTTTAGAAACATTACATTATGTAGATTTTTTAAGTGATTTTCTATATCATGTTGTGGAGAGCTAAATACCTAGTATTCATCTCGGATAAACAATTATAATGCAGTGACTGATTTTTCCCACATTTGCCCACCTCAGTATTAGAATTTTAATGGTTGATATAACACAATACCAAACAAAATTAATTCTTTGAGCTGCACAAGTAGCTTAAATATACCCTTATTCTCGTTCTTCGATTGCTACCTAGGAGTACTGTCTTATGACAAGGAGTTGCAAATTCTTTAAGAGTCACTCGTGCATATCAAGACCTCCAAAAACTGCATAAATCATCAGATTTTATGGGTCCATATTCCAACACCCTAGTCGGCTGTGCCCCATAACTCCATCCTTTCAACTCAATTTTTGGAAAATTATAGACATGAGATAATGTATTATATTTTGTCATGGCAGGGAGCCAAAATACAATAGAGCCTTTCCTATCCTGTCCTTTGACTCAGACCTTTTGCTCTATTTTCCCTGCTATACCTATGACCAAAAGCAAAACGTTTATAGACTTACTTTCCCTGATGTGAGTTTACTTTTTGATGACTAAAATCCATGAAACTATTCATCACTAGTTATAGCTTTGCATCCTTTGCTAATGGCATAAAGTAAACTGAAAACCAAAGCCAAATTGAAGAGAATTAGGAAAACCTCGTGGTGAAGGTTAGTTGTGGTCTTATGCTGTTAATCTTGAAATATATTTGTAAACACTTGGATTCCTGTTGCTCTTGCTCAGCCAGAGAAGACTTTGGGAAATGAAGGTTAATCTGTAAGCCTCTTGGTAAATTCTAGATACCTGTTAGGTCATTCCATCCTGTTGAGGCACTGTTAATCCACTCAAAATTTGGAGTGGGCCATTGAGCCCTATGATTTTTCATATGGAACAGCTGGTACTCAAAATACTGAACAGTATTAATTTGTTTTCTTGTCTCTAGACAACCTTGAATTCACCCCCTGGTTATTCTGAATGGGTAACAAAATAGAGACAGTTGGGAGTTATTTTATAGGAAGAGGAACAAAGGAAAAGATAAAAGTGGGTAGGAGATGAAGAGGGTAGGATTTGATGTTAAAGGACTTTCTGAAAGGACAAAGACTAAGAGTGGGGGATGGGCAGAAAATTCAGTATGATAAAATAGGAATATATAAAGTGAAAAGTATTATTTGTGTTTTCATGAGTGTAATCATCAAATCAGAGGCTGTGAGATGTTAAAACCTAATGCTTTCTTTAGCAATTATTATTTCAAAGAGAAAAGACTAGACATTTGGATCCTTTGGCCTCCAAAAGTAGTAAAAAATAGTAAAAATAGCTACCTCACGGACAAGAGTGTCACAATGGATTGCCATTCCTTTGTGGTGTCTCCAACTCACAGTGATTCAGCCCCTTGCATTTAATCCACCTGGGGATGAATGGTTGATAAAGAAGCATCCTACCATCCTAGCCATAAAGAGTGAAGTGATTGGAATCAGGACTCACACAGACATGTGACAGGGACCTATGATTATTTCACCTGAAATTTCTAAATAACCATCCCCACTAGCAAATCCTTTTTTGAATACTTAGAGTAAGTAGCCTAGTATAGTTTCAAGTCTTTTTCTCTCCACTAAAATATTTGACTGAACATTACAAAACCTCTGCTGCTTAAGAACCAAATAGTTTGCAAAAACATTACACTATTTGATTAATTGAAGAATGTGCTTTGATTTCTGTAGTGAAGCTGTACATTTCATCTAGCATTTACAATCTTATCATTTACCTTAAAATATCTAGTAATATTAGTAATATATATAATAGAATTATGTAATTTATCAGGGCTAATGTTTTTTTCCACTTCATCTTTATTTTTCATTGGACTTGAACCTGTAGGATATCAGCACAGTATATCAGATTTTTCCTGATGAAGTACTGGGTTCTGGACAATTTGGGATTGTTTATGGAGGTAGGTTAGTTCACTAGTATTTTTATTAACTTGGAATTTTAGCTACTTGTATTTAAGTATTAAGCTACTTGTATTTAACAGTAATATCTCCAAGAAAAAAAAAGACAAGACCTGTGTATATATATTTTTGTATGTATATCTTTCCATGTTCTACCTTTTCAGAAATTTCTCTTGAGATAGTCACTATCTGAAAAACTCGGTATTTCTGTCTTGTAAGAGAAGTTTTTCTACTACTAAAAAACTTCTTTTGCTTAACTATTGACAAAGTCTACACATAATACTGATTAAATATTGGCATATTTAGACAAAATATTGAGAAGCAAGGAAGTCATAATTCATAAAGAAATTAGTTCCATTTTCTTTTAGCATATTTAATCAGAACTCTACAGAAATAGATTCACATAACTAGAGGAATAATCTTTTAATTCTAATATCCATGAGAATGTATTTCATTACGCTTGTCATTTTTTAAATTTTTGAAATGAAATACTAGATTTTTACCCTTTTCCTTATTGTCAGGCTATCTGGTAAAATTATTATTAATCCTCTGCTATTACAGAGTCTAGCCAGTTCAGTTATATTTTTCAAGTCTTTAAGAAACATTTAATATTTATGCTTTATCTCTACTATAAACTGACCCCACAATTTTCAGTTCCTGGGTATAACCAGTTAAAAAAATTATCTTTTTTGTGAGGTGGGAGGTTTCTGAAATAATCACAGTGTCTCACTCAATATTATCTGTTATTATAATATGTGTTTTTTTAGTTAAAAACTGATTAAGTTATATTCTGTTCTAAAAAGTGATTTGCGCTGTACTTGACTGGTCCAGTCATTTGAACTTGCAACTCTTGATCTTGGGGTGGTGACTCTGAGACTCTGAGACCCACACTGGGTGTGGAGTTCACATTAAAGAAATAAAAAAATAAAAAATAATTCTGATTCTTATAAAATGCTGAAATGATATTTTTTATGGAAAACCCACCAATGAATCGGCAGACACTGTGGTTTTTGTTAATGCACATCAGTGTAACAGTGCTGTACAGTGTAATCACTGCTTGCAAAAAAAAAAAAAAAGTCATGCGATATACAGAACATAGTAAATAGGGACACCTGAGTGGCTCAGTCGGTTAAGTGTCTACCCTTGGCTCAGGTCATGATCCCAGGGTCCTGGGATCAAACCCCACGTCAGGCTTGCTGCTCAGCGGGGAGCCTGCTGCTCCCTCTGCCTGCTGCTGCTCCCCCTGCTTGTGCTCTCATGCTCTCTCTGACAAATAAAATCTTAAAAAAAAAGAACGTAGTGAATATACATAACTGCACATCATGTATGGGTGAGAAATCAGGTCAGAGGGACCAGCAGGTACCAGATAATTTGTAATACCCAAAGAAATGGTAATACCCAAAGAAATGGTTGATATAATGGAATTTCAGGTTAGTTTGTATATGAAAAAAACTTGAGTAATTAGGTCATTTCCATACTTATTTAACACTACTATATTCTAAAGATTTTATTTGTTTGAGAGAGAGAAACAGAGAGAGAGCAGTGACACTGATGTGGGACTCAATCCCAATGCGGGACTCAATCTCAGGATTCCAGGATCATGACCTGAGCCAAAGGCAGTCTCTTAACCAACTGAACCACCAAGGCGCCCCAACACTGCTATATTTTATACTAATACAGTGTAGTAGTATAGGAGTCAAGAGCTTGAGGGTGCCTTATAGATTCCCTGAAGGTTTGTTGTGAGGCTTCAGTGGGGTGTAATTTATCTAAAACACCTGTCTTTGTGATGACAGTGATGATGATGAAGGTTTTTTGAGTTTCTATTATTATCTGGGCACTGAGTGCACTCAAGTATCTTAACTCACCTAAAGCTCACAACAACCCCTCCACTGAAGATGAGGAACCTAAAACTCAGGGTCACCAAGCTAGTAAGTGAGAGCCAAGACTTTTTATTCTTTCCTTTGCGACATGCATTAGTTTATCAGGACTTTAAAATTATAATTTCTTAAGGAGAGCATTTTGCTGGAGGTATAAGATTGTGTGTATTAAGTAGCTTGATATCCTGTTTCTAAAACATATATTTTTGTGAGAAAATATCAGGCTGTTGATATGTATAGCTTTTAATGTCCCACTTTTATGTTCTAAACTGTGGCTAATTTTATAGTACATATTTGATTTAGAATAATGGAGCTAAGAAATGAAATCTTGATGGATATAAGTTATTGCTTGTTAGAAATCCTAATGTATTCAATGAAACATTTTTGTATTTCCCAAAATTGTCCTTGTAAATTCTGGTGTTCTTTAATATAGGTGATATTTAATAACATTATGCTTATATCTTTCCTTTTCTATTTTAAAGGAAAGCATCGTAAAACAGGAAGAGATGTAGCTATTAAAATCATTGACAAATTAAGATTTCCAACCAAACAAGAAAGCCAGCTTCGTAATGAGGTTGCAATTTTACAGGTACTTCTTTGTTTTTCGTTTGGAGTCTCTAAAACACTCCCTCAACTTGCACAGAACAAAGAAAAGTTCTCCAGATATCTGTGGTGTAGATTTTTTGGGTACACTTTAACATAACTGGAAAGGCAGCTTGAGCATCAAACTATTGCCTGGGTAGTATCTCTCCAAAGTCTGGGCAGGAGTTGTTCTTTTCTATGTACTTAATTCTGGGTTTTAATATATTATTAATGCTCATTAAATTGGTAATGTTTCAGCATTTGCTCATGGGGGACATGCTGAGACCATTTTGTTTTACATTATAAATGACCTTGCCTTCATAAACATCCCTCCTTTATGCTGTGATAATTACATGAATTCAGTATGTAACTGTCAGCATATCAGGTAAATGAGTAGTGTATGCCTGAGAATCAGATCGTCTTGGTATTATTAATGTCCTTTTTGTCTCTCACTGTAAGCCTTTCCCTTAATACTGAGCATGTTACTTAACTCCTTTCATTAACAGTAATCCCCTTCTCAAGCCAGAATATGTTAGTCAAGGTTATTATGCGGTATATATAATTTTTGTAACCATTAAAACTTTTTCCACAGACTGAAAGGAAATTGAGCAACTGTTTGCTCAATGTAGTCGACCTAGCTATTCAGTCTAGACAATTAGACCATTGATAAGTGCCCATATTTTATATAACCACCGTAATTCTCTACTTGTTGTGCAAGCTGGTCATAATTTTTAATTCATAGCTTTATTGAGTAATTTACATTTGAACATGGCCAACAAAGCAAAACAGATTGCATTTCTTCACTTATTGTTTCATTGAACTGCCATTTATTGAGTTTCATACAATAAAAAATGGAGAAAGATGCAATTTCTGCCCCAAAGGAGCTCATGTGTACAGACAACCAAAAATAATGCCTGTTATACATAGAAAAATAACACAGAATTTTCTGGGACTCAGAATTTCTAAAGATGGTGTTTTTGTGCTTTTGGACAACTGTGTAACACAGAGAGCTACCACAGTGTTCTCTGTTTTCCTGGGAAAGATGATAACTAGGCTCTGAAGGTGCCACTTACATACATTCATAGTGTAGTGCTTGCTAATCGGTTACCAAAAAAGATTTTTTAGAAAATTCTTAACTTGGCAACATTGAGCTGTAAATGACATCTGAAAACTTAGTAAATGACATCTTGCCAAACCTGGCCCCTGCTCTCCCAGTCTCCACTCCCAAGTGGTGTCCTGAAGGCAGATCCTTTGCAACATACCAACCTCCAGACTGGCATATGTACAGAGGCATTTATTCTTGCTAACCAGACGTGAGAGAGAGAAGCTTCCTGATTAACATGCTCTGTCATTCTACCTGTTTTTGCAGTGGCATAGAGTGATTGGATAGATGTTGGAGGTCTAATTCTCTGTATCTAAGCCCTGTAATTGGTTCTCCCAAGCCTGTCAGTTGGTATCAGCTGAGGACTCTATAGTGAGGTAGAAAAATAAGATATGCCTGAGCCTAAACTGCCTCCCAGCTCCTCTTCTAAAAGAATAGGTGCAATCAGCAACTCAGATACAAGAAACATACATTTGGGAAAATTTTCATTAAAATTTCATTAAAAAAAAGTTTGTTTGGTTTAAAAGTCAAATTCTGCCCCTTGAGCATGTAAAGAGTTTGACCAGTTCTCATATTATGGCCTGGAATCTCAAAAGTCTTCGCTTATGGGACGCCTGGGTGGCTCAGTTGGTTGGACGACTGCCTTCGGCTCAGGGCGTGATCCTGGAGTCCCAGGATCGAGTCCCGCATCGGGCTCCCAGCTCCATGGGGAGTCTGCTTCGCTCTCTGACCTTCTCCTTGCTCGTGCTCTCTCTCACTGTCTCTCTCTCTCTCTCTCAAATAAATAAATAAAATCTTTAAAAAAAAAAAAAAAAAAAGTCTTCGCTTATCACTCATCCCCTCTGTCCCTAACCATTCACTTTCTTCATCAAACTCATATTCATTGAGTACCTGTCATCAGCTACGCACTGTCCTGGGTCTAGTGAATACAGTGGGGACAAGACACAAAGATCCTTGTTCTCATGGGTCTTTTTTTTTTTTTTTAAGGTGGTTTTATGAAAGCATGGACAGAAAGAGCTGCCCGTTGCCATGAGTCTTACTTTGAATCACATGGCTATACCTTCAGTCAGATGTTTGCAACGTAACACGTGATTGAAAATTCAACAGAAAAATAAGTTGCAAACATCTGACTGAAGGTATAGCTAAGTGATTCCAATTACTAAGGTTTGGCTTCATTATATGCATATACGGGATTTAGAGGTTCATACTTTGTCATAAAGTTGCCAATTATTTCAAAATTTGTTCCTCAAAATTAGGGGACTCATCCTATCTCCCAACTGAAACTAATGAAAGAAAATGTTTTAACCCTTTAACCATTGTCTGATTTATCAGCCTCTCAGAAAAGATTATAATTCAATATCCAGAGACAGTGAAGTTCAAGCTCACTTCCTTTGAGTCTTTGCTCAAATATACTGTATAAGTACCCTTCTTACCTTATTGAAAGCTACAGTTCACTCAAACCCCCTCCCATTCCTACCCCTCATCCCTCCTACTCTGATCTTTGTTTTTTTTCTTCTATAGCACTTATCACCTTGTTCCCTATTACAGAATTTCATTTATTGTATTTGTTGTGTGTTTCCCCACCCCCAGCCCCCGCCCCTTCACAAGAATATACACTTCGGGGGTGGGGGTAGATATCATTCTTTTGTTTACTGATATATCCCAAATAGCAGAAATTGTTCCTGGCATACATCAGATGTTTAGCAAATATTTGTTGAATTAAAATTGTACAGAAACACCATCCTGTCACATAAAATGGCCTACTAGTATCCAACCAGGTAGCAGAAGTGTAGTCTGCATTTGCTACTAATGGTTAATTGGTTCATTGGTTAGTTAAGAAGGATTAACTATGGTTAACGGGGTTAGTTCTTTGAAAGCCCTCCATTGCCTCATTTTCTATTTCTTATCAAAAGTAAGAATTCATCTTTTAGGACCTGAAAACACAAAGTGGTAACAGGGATAGAGAGTGGAGGTTAGAATTCTGACTCACTAACTTACATGTTCAGCAAAAGTACCATGATTGAAGTCAACTGGATGGTGAGCAAGGTTTTTTTTTGTTTTGTTTTGTTTTTTACTACTCTTGAGAACAGAATTCTGTCCCTCTGGATATAAAAGTGATTCCTAGAAACATTTGGTATCCTCTGCCTTGTGGTCCCTTACTTACAAAAGCTGGAGTCCTAGTTTATGGCTGTGCCTGGAGTTTCACGAGTTCTGCCCTGTCCCCTTCCTCCTGGTTCTCCAGAAGCGGCCATATGAACTGAAGTGACTAATGGCAGAAGTCCTTGCTCATGAAGCTCTCCTAGTCCTCTGGTTAAATTCTGATTTGTTTCTGTTATTTGTAGAAAAGTACCTTTGCTTATGGAAGGCTTCAGAATTATGTAAATAAGGAATATATGAAACAGTAGAATTCTTTCTTTTTCCCTTTTCTCTTTGCTTTATAACCCAGGTGAGGGCTTTCCAAAATCTGATTCAGTCATTACAAAAGTAAGCTCTGCAGATATTTTTGAGTAGTTGAAAAATTAAGGCAAGTGTGAATCTTATGGCATAGTCATTGCTTACTTATAGCATTTAGAAAAGCCTGTTTTCATTAGATGTAAATACCTCATTATTATTATGTTTCAGTAGAATGTTAATTAATGTAGATGTTAAATATTTCATAAAATCCTCAAGGAATCCTACTTGTATTATTATTTTAAAAGTTGTGTCTTGATTTAAAAAAAGGTAGCAAATTTGATTTTTTTTTTCTATTCATGTCAGCAAAGTAAGAATAAGAAGATTGTTGTTTTATGATTAGGGATATCACAGAAAACTGACGTTTTACAAGGAGATGGCAACTATATCTTACAAAACGTAGAAATTTAAACTTTAAATAGTACTGGTAGATCTAATGTACTTTCCTAACACAGACTTGTTTGGTCAGAAGTACAACATGAGCAGTTCTGTTCACAATGTGTGAATGCATTTTGGATTTTATTTTTTTTTATTATTTTAATTAAATTTATTTCTTTTCAGCATAACAGTATTCATTATTTTTTCACCACACCCAGTGCTCCATGCAATCCGTGCCCTCTAAATACCCACCACCTGGTACCCCAACCTCCCAATCCCCTGCCACTTCAAACCCCTCAGATTGTTTTTTAGAGTCCATAGTCTCCCATAATTCACCTCCCCTTCCAATTTCCCCCAACTCCCTTCTCCTAACTCCCCATGTCCTCTATGCTATTTGTTATGCTCCACAAATAAGTGAAACCATATGATAATTGACTCTCTGCTTGACTTATTTCACTCAGCATAATCTCTTCCAGTCCCGTCCATGCTGCTACAAAAGTTGGGTATTCTTTCTGATGGAGGCATAATACTCCATAGTATATTTGGACCACATCTTCCTTATCCATTCATCCGTTGAAGGGCATCTTGGTTCTTTCCATAGTTTGGCGACCATGGCCATTGCTGCTATAAACATTGGGGTACAGATGGCCCTTCTTTTCACGACATCTATATCTTTGGGGTAAATACCCAGGAGTGCAATTGCAGGGTCATAGGGAAGTTCTATTTTTAATTTCTTGAGGAATCTCCACACTGCTCTCCAAAGAGGCTGCACCAACCTGCATTCCCACCAACAGTGTAAGAGGGTTCCCGTTTCTCCACATCCTCTCCAACAATGTTTCCTGTCTTGTTAATTTTGGCCATCCTTTTTTTTTTTCTCAATTTATTTATTTTCAGAAAAACAGTATTCATTATTTTTTCACCACACCCAGTGCTCCATGCAAGCCGTGCCCTCTATAATACCCACCACCTGGTACCCCAACCTCCCACCTGCATTTTGGATTTTAAAAAGAACTGAATATAGAATACACAATATAGAAAAAAATACAGGAGAATTTTATAAGCCATAAACTAAATGTATCCCCTTACACTTACCTCCAAAATTACCTCTATTATTCTGGTTTTTCTGTTGTGAGGCACTCCTCTTCCCATTCAATTCCCTCTTCACTCAAAAGCAAAACAGTAGCAACAATCAAATATGGTCTCAATTTGTCCAGGCTGCCTTGCACAGGTGCATCCAATTCTCCCTTCCATACACTTTAGATGTGTGCTCTCCTCTTCTTTCCATTCTTGTTCAAACACTCCCTTGTCTTTGGTTTCCACACCTTTCTTAAAGAAAATGCAAGGTCCTTTTGCCATCCCCTTGTTTCCTCCTTCTGCCCATCTAGCACCCTTTGGCTTTTTTCAGTTTTTATCCAACTTGACTAATCTCAGTCCTCATGAGGCATTGGTCACTTGTTCCTCCCGCATTTACAAGATCCCTTTTCTCTTTCCCTGCTAGTTCCTCCAGCCTTCTTCCTGAACTTCTCCTTTCTTTTAGCAAACTGGCCTGTGTTAATGTAGGACTCATTCCCAGAGTGAGGTCTTCCACTTTAAATGCATCTTCCCTCATCCCTTCCCAGGTCATTCCTTAATTTATCTTGGTGGCGCTTGAGTCTCATAGTTTTGACGTTAGGACATCTTCACTTTGCTGGGCAATTCTCACCCCATACCAGCCAACCTAAAACCAAATACTTAATCCTCCTGTCTTTCCCTGCAAGATACTCTCTACCTAACTTTGTTTGGCTTTCATTCTTCCACTTGCTAAGGCAAGAACCCTCCTCCTCAATTAATAAAAATATAAAGTCAATCAACAATACCTGCTTTAAGTAATAAGTACTTTCTTGCTTCATTCATACAAGGCGATGTACTGAGCCTCTGGGCCATGTAAAAATGAATGAAACCTTTCAAGACGTCTTTCAAGACGTTTATCATCTATCTGGGCAGTCAGGTACAAGTAACCACAAGTCAGGATAGTTATGGAAGAATAGTGAAAGGAATCATGGTTTATGACTGAGGCCAGGATGCTGGAATCAGTTCCAAGAGAAATATGGCATTGGTGAAGTCTTGAAAGATTTATGGGTTTTGATAACCAAAGAAATGTTGGAAAGAATTATTAGGCTGAGGGGCTACCTTAGTAAAATAAATATTCTATGAAAAATGAGTAGAAAAATTTAGATCATTTTAGAAGAGTAGCTTTCAAACATTTTCTGCATTTTTTCTTCAAAAAGAATTCTGAAAAACTTTGTACCTTGTACCTGGGTTGTATATTTTTAAGATGACAACTAGAACTATTTTCTCACTTAAAGAGTTTTAATTTTGTACTATATTAAAAATACTGATATTTTAAAATAAAGCCATTATATCACTCCTTTCCAAGTGTGCATTTGAATCTAATTGTTGTAGACATTTGATATACTTAACCAGCCATTTAAGAAAATATATGAATGGGCTCTTCTTTAACAATATGATTCACAATATTCCTTGTTTTCATTGAATATATTACACTTGTCCCACAAAATTGTGTTCTGATGTAATGTGTTTTTATACTTGAAAGCCTTTTATTGGTCCCCTTTCCTAATTATATACAGTAAAAATAAGTATATATTTTTAATTTCTTGATTATAACACTTTAATAAGTGTTTAAAACATTCTTTTGAGTTCAGTTATCATTACAATTATTAGTAAAAACTTTATCCATAAAATTTTATCTATACTTATTAAACATAAAAAATACACTGAAAATACACTATTGAGATTGATTTTTTTTAATTAGTTCATAAATTGGCATGTGAATATTACTTGTTTGAATTAGAATTCAGCAACCTTTTTCTTTCTTTTTTTTAAAACATTAGGAGCCAAGTTAAAACCCAAACAAACAAAAACAGTCATTTATCTTCAGAAACCCATTTCAGCCCTCTCTCTGCTAATAAATCTATTAAATCTCTAATTTTGATGAAAGCGTGAATTAGAAACTAAGTTACAGATGAAATGATTTCCATGTTAGAATCATTCATTTCAGACTGGCACAGTATTTCAAATTTTCTCTCTACTTTTTCTCCCCATGGCAAGGCACTCTAGTAATATTTGGAGTGAGTAAGAAGCATCCGTAGAAAGTAAGAAAAATTATTATGAAAGGAAACATGGGGATGGAGAATTTGAGGACTACACAGATATTTTCAGCTCTGTATTAGCAGTTATTTGTAGACTGGTCTGATTCGTTCATTTATTCCTCATATATTATTGAGTGCCCACCATGTTCCAGGCAGTAAGGTACAGATATAAACAAAACAGATTTTGTTAAAACTATATAAACAAAACAGATTTTCCTAAAACTATGCTCTGCTCACATATCTCTTAGAAATCTTTCTGTTCCCCAAGAGTATGCCTACTTGGTTAGGAGACTGCTTGTGGTGGGACATAGTGTGCAGTAAAACCAGGAAATGGCTTTCATGTGAGTTCATGGAGAACCTTAGATACTGTGCCAAGTTGATTGGATTGTATTATGCTTGGGTGATTGTAAATTATTGAAATGTTTTGAAAAAATGTTATGATCAAATTAGCATCTGGAGATGGCATATTATAGAGAAAAATGTCTAAAGGCCAAAAAAAACCTTGTTGGAGACTATTTGCTATTTTCAGCTGGTAGTGACAAAGTACCCCTGTTCCTCTTCTTTCTTGCTATGTTGTTGTCTTGGCTTCATCCTTAACATTTCTGTTGGCACTAGTCTAGACCATACTTTTTTTTCTTTTTTTTTTAAGATATTATTTATTTATTTATCAGAGAGAGAGAGAGAGAGCAGGAGGAGTGGCAGGCAGAGGGAGAAGCAGGCTCCTCACTGAAAAAGGAACCCAGTGTGGGACTCAATCCCAGGACCCTGGGATCATGACCTGAGCTGAAGGCAGACACTTAACCAACTGACCCAGCCAGGCATCCCTTGACCAGGCTTTTAAATTCATGACTTGATTACTGCAATGGGTGATATTCTGATAGTTTGGTTCCCCACTCCCCTGACCCCACTCTCTCATCATCTTGCTAACCCTGCCTTTTCCCCTGGTCCATCCTGAAGATCTTAGTCAGATGAGTTTTTAGTGGGTTTCCATCCTGTCCCTCCCTAGCTTAGTTTTATTTCATCAAATCCACTTTTAGCATTGTGCATTAATCATGCTGGACCTTATCACTCCTGTTCAACTGAGTCCTTCATTTCTCTTCAAGTTACTGTTCTTTTCATACTCTTAATCTCTGGCCATTGGTCAGCTTTTAATTCCAAGCCTGGATGCCCATCTTGGTTTCCTTTGTTTATCCACATTTGATTGATCTTTGAGAGGTATCAATCCTTTCTGTCTTATGCGCTCTTCCATATCTCCTGTTTACGTATGGTTTCTAGTCTTCATATAAAGCAGTAATACTTATCAAATACTTCTTATTTCATAATTAGATTATAAAAAATATGAAGGTCTCAGCAACACCTCGTTTTCAGTTTCCACAATGCCTAGCATAGTTGTAAAAACATTAAAAGTAATAGGTTAACGTTTGACAAAATTGTCTTAAATCACATACTATACTAAACTTTTAGGGCCTTTGTTATAAAACTTTTTGCATGAATCATTAAATTTTAGGCTCTAATTAGAAAATTGTGGTATTTGATGAGGGGCGAGAGTTTGTAGAATAGATGTTAATTGTTCCAGATGTTACAGGCTGTCTCAAAAGCTGGATCCTGGGGGGCGGGGGGGAATTGGGCTTTGGGTGCAAAAGAAGTCAGATAATATGTCAGGGCAATACCTTTAAAGACAGAGGAACCTCAAAATCGAGAGGGGATTTGGTAACATAGAACTACAATGTGGTGGTGGTACATGGGTTTAGAAATAGAATGAGCTGTATGGGAAGTCCTGCCAGTCAGGAAAATAAGGAGTCATCAAGGCAGCTTGTCAAGATGGATGTCATAACAGGCAGAGGGAACACTGAGAAGACTGACCAGAGGCAGCATTCAGAAAACCAGACAATATGCCCAGATGGGTTGTGAGATCACAGTGAGGAGGCTTACGTGGCACAGCACCTGAAGCATCCCTGTTAGGACCCCAGTCCTAAATGGATTTGAGTCCACAGAAAAAATTAAAGCGATGTGTAATACAGCATTTAAAGAACATGAGTTCTGGAATCAGATGCCTGGTTTCAAAGCTCAAACTTTTAATTTAAGAGTTCTTCGGAGCTTGGATAAGTTACTTGCACTGTCTAAGCCTCAGTTTCCTTCTCTGGAAAACCTTGTAGAGATGTTGTGAGACTCAGATGTGATAATTTTGTGAAACTCTTATCAGTGCCTGGCAGATAGGAAAGGTTACATACTTACTAAAGTAGTATTAGTATTGCCACACTAGGTTGTAAAGTCTAGCTTCTAGAAACCAGTTCCAATAACTTGCTGGTGAATTCCCTAAGTAGAGAACCTTGAAACACATTGTTTCATCATAACAAAGAACATGGTTGACTCAAAGCCTAGACTCAGGCTGAAACATACCTTAACATATGCCTGGCCCCTGAAGGGCCTTAGTAAATATTTATTGAAAAAATTATGTCACCTTGAAGAAGCTCAGGAAATACAGAATTGCAGAGCATGCCAATAAGATAATAAACAATTCCTTATCATTTGTCTAAAAACATGGCAATTTGTCTTCATTGAGCAAGATGAAATATATATATATATATATATATATCTTTTTAAGATTTTATTTATTTATTTGACAGAGGGATAGAGAGAGAGCACAAGTAAGCAGAATAGCAGGCAGAGGGAGAGAGAGAAGCAGGTCCTCCGCTAAGCAGGGAGCCTGATGTGGAGCTCCATCCCAGGATTCTGGCACCATGACCTGAGCCGAAGGCAGCCACTTAACCAACTGAGCCACCCAGGTGCCCCAGAAATATATATCTTATAAGTAAACAGCTTTGTTCTCTTAGTCTAGAAAGATGATCAGGAGGTGGAGAAGAAATGATCATGATAGACAAGCAGAGAATAGTATTGCTAAGTGTGAGTGGGAAAATGAAAATTTTGCAAACTGGTGATTTTTTTTTTTCAGAAAAATCATGAAGGAGCCAATTTTTCTTTCTCTAGAGAACAATTTGCAAAATTTGATTTTTTCTTTAAGTGTGTAGGGAAACGTTAGTTTATACTTCTGTCAATTCATTTAATATGTTTGTTTATTATATTTCTTCAAATATTTCCTCATATTTTATTTCATGAAGAATTTTCATGAAATTGTTTCTTCAAATAAGACATGTTTTGCAGCTCTAAGGTAATCTTGTTATCTTCTGCATGTTCCAAAAAATGAAGCCCAATGATTAGGTTTTTACGTATCTAAAATAGAGGCAAAAAAGAAACAAACATCTATTATAAGAAAAGGAAAAGGAACTTAGAAATTTTTCCAAATAGATATTCTGTTCAGTAAGAAGTTAGTCGTAGTGAAAACTTAAGTGTCAGAAAGCCAGGTTCCAAGTCAAAACTATTCCCTTTTGGGGGGTGGGGGTGGAATCATTTTTAACTTTGCTTTCCTTAATTATGAGTTGGAGTTTATCTGACTTGCTGTACTTGGTTTGCAAGAATGCTTTGGAGAACTAACTAAATTAAATAATATATAAAGTGTTTTTTAAATCAGTGTTTCCCATCATATTTTTGGAAGAACACTAGTCTTTTGAGTTTCTTCATGAAGGGGGATGGGAGTCAAGTTTCCCTCATTAGACAGTTTAGAAAATGCTGTCTATGATATCCATGTCTTGAAGGTGAATACAGTCTTTTCACTTATAAAAGCCCCATAATTAAGAACCTATTTAATTTTGAGAATATGCCAATTAAACACGTTTTGCCTTAGAATGCTTACACAAATGTGAAATATCACCAACTGACCTTTTTGCACATAAGGTCTATCTTCTATTCCTGTCCAGTAGACCCTATATACTCGCTCCACTTCCCATTATCTGATATATAAGACATCAGAAGGATTATGTATCTGCACAGATCATTTAATGGCATAATAGAATGTTATACTTTCTGGAGTGCTGGCATCTAAATATAGAAGCTGGGCTACAGAGATATGATTTGTTAAAAATTACACTTTAAATCTAACACCAAGACTAGATGGGATTTATGCATTCATGTCTCTAGCCAGATAGATTAACAGGAAATAAAAAAAGTATTCCAGATGTGTCTCCATTGCTATGCATTTGATAGCAGATTGGGGAAAAAAATCCAGATATTTGAGCTGTTTTTCAGCTTTTATATATAATAAGCACATCTAGATTTACAAATTCCAATTTTTCTATTTTAACAACCATACTTTAAATCTTGCCTTTCCCCAAAGCACAAACTGAGTAATAGCATGGAAGAAGGGGGGGGGTCATATTTTATGGGTGAAATGTTACTAACACTGATTTTTTTTGAAGGTATTGATCAGTCGTTGATTTTCTGTCTTTGAATTCTTTGTTGTTGGCTCTCAAATATCAACACTTTTTTACCTAGTCAACTTGAAATTCTGGACTTAGTTAGGGGTCAAGGGGTGGGCTCCAGAATATGGACAAGATTCTGTCTACTGATGGCCTGTCCCAAGTTTTCCTGATAGAAATCACTGTTTCTCCCCCCAAAATCACAGTATCAAATTCACCCATATATAAACATTAATTTCAGTGAAACCTCAGTGTATCAGTCCAGAAGACAAACTTAGAACATCTAGATTTGGTTGGTTTTTTTTTTTTTTTTAAATCTTCCATGTACCTCTAATTTGAAGGATTCTTGGTGATGGATGGAAAATATCACGTATCTTTGTACTATTTCTACCTGATAAGAAGTCAAAAAAAGCTTGAAACAGTATAAGAGAAGATGACAGAAGGGTTGTTGTTTTTTTTTAAGAATTGTTTTATATATACTCCCTCCCAGTCCCCGTCCCCCGCCCTTAGCTGCTTCGATTATAGGGAAAGGAGAAGACTCATTATATTTATCATGTGTTTGCAGCAACCCTGGAATCCAAAGCTAGACTGAAGCTTTTCCAGATTTGATAAAGAGAAGAATGACTCAGAGATGTGTGGATAGGCTTATGGGTATACATGAATACAAAATCGTGCATCAGACCTCAGCTGATTTTCTTGCTGTGCAAATATTGAATTGGTCCTTTTTCTTTTTCTTTTCTTTTTATTTCTTGGGCCAGTGTTAATAGAATCCCTAAGACTTACAGCTCTTTAAGACGCTGTTGTCAACTGTTCGTTACAAGCTAGCCACCTGCAAGTTGACTGTTTTGAGAACCAGGCATGATACAGGCGTATCTCTTGTTTTTAGCAGTTAATGAACAGGCTTCAACTTACTGTTTTTCTCACAAAATTTTACTATATGAAACTGGCATTAATCTGTGCTAACTACTGCTACAACAAAAGCAAATTACGTTCCAGTTGTGATGGATGGTATGAGCAGACAGACAACTCTTACCAAAACTTGTATGAAGGTCTCTGAGTTCTGAGAATCCAGTGGGTTACGTTGATTGTGGCCCCATTGATCTAAATGTCAGCCAGTGACATCTGTATACAGGAGGATGGATTGTTCTATCCGGTGTCGTGGCTGAAGTAATATTGTGTGCATTTATTCCTCTGACATGTTAGTTTTATTTTGTTCTAGGTTATTATGAATGTACCTTTGCAAAAGTTTGCAGATGAAGTTTGCAAAAAATGCTAAAAGATACCTACTTACAGTAGGAGCTCATTTAAACTGTAGACCTTCTGCCAGCTGAGCATGAAATGGGTACACATTTACACACAACAACCAGGTGATCTCATTCTCACCTGAGGCCAGGAGGGCCTTCACCTAGTGTGACACAGCCCTCAGTTCGTTGACCTCAGAGCAGATGCATCTCTGCCATCACTGAGGTCTAAGATCACAGTGAGGGGAAGAATGGCGGTGGATATACTAGAAGGTGCAAGTTTGTGGCAGTTCACACTTACCCTTAGCCTCTGTTAGATGAAAAGCAAAAGGAAATCTTCTTTGCTGCCACTTACTGTAAACTCACAGGTATCAAACTAGAGAGAAAAATGTGATCCAGATCTTTTTAAAATCACCGAAAATCTGCCTAATAATAATATCAGTTAACTTTTACTATGTACCAGGCATCATTTCAAGTATTTTATACACATTAAATAATTAAGTCCTAGTCACATTTCCGATTTAGGCACATTATTCTTATGCCATTTTACATACAAAGAAATGGAAGTCAAAAGCTGGGAAATGCAGAGCTCCAATACACTCTGGCAGTCTGTCTCCAAGGACTGTACTCCTAAAATTATGTTCCACACCTTGAGACTTTCCTTGTAGTCATGCCTGCTCCCAGCTAAAGCAAAAATGGAGAAAGAGAAGGGAGTCCAAAAGTCTTCACTACACAAGAAGGTGGAAGTGCAGTGATCCTTATTATCTGAAAAGTCCATTTTAATTGCATTATTTCTCATCCTCAGGACAGTAATGAAATCCTAAGAAATTTGGTTTTCATAACTCATGTATCCAGAGGGAGTGGAGGTTGGCATGGAGGGAAATGGATAATATAAAAGGAACATCATGATGGTGGCCTTCAGCTGCTGCTCCTTTGCTTCTCTCTTGCTGATTACTCTTGCCTAGTAGCCTTTGAGAATTAGCTGAAACTATGAATATCTCCTTATTGAGAATTAGATATAAAATAAATACAAGTCACCCAAGTAGCAGGAAAATTATGGGTTTCTTCCTACCAAAGATGCTGAAGTCTTTACCTGAGCAGTGACCAAAATTTGTATATTTTGAAGGAGTGAATGTCTTTGTCATTCCCTTGAGACTTCAGAAAATCATTTTTCAACTCACACCAGTGGTGGCATCTCTGATATTAGTCATTAGGGGATGAACTCTGAAACTTTCAGAGACCAGGTGGTTGTTAGAAGTGAGAGGGAAGGGAATGTTTAGGGTGACTCAGGTTTCTTTCTTTCTTTCTTTCTTTCTTTCTTTCTTTTAACCTACAGCATTTTATTTTATTTTAAAATTTTTATTTATTTATTTGACAGACGGAGATCACAAGTAGGTAGACAAGCAGGCAGAGAGAGAGGAAGGGAAGCAAGCTCTCAGCTGAGCAGAGAGCCTGATGTGGGGCTCCATCCCAGGATTCCGGGATAATGACCTGAGCTGAAGGCAGAGGCTTTAACC
Source organism: Neogale vison (assembly GCF_020171115.1). Classification (NCBI taxonomy): domain Eukaryota; kingdom Metazoa; phylum Chordata; class Mammalia; order Carnivora; family Mustelidae; genus Neogale; species Neogale vison. The sequence goes on from NC_058103.1 coordinate 67,459,080, forward strand.
CACTGAGCCACCCCGGCACCCACCAGGCACCCCGTGACTCAGGTTTCTGACCTAGATGGCAGGCCATTTACCAAGAGAGGAAACACCAGAAGAGTAAGTTTGGATGGAAAGACACTGATCCCATTGTTGGCATCATTCATTTACATGAACAAACCTAAAAGACACTTGGATAAAAGATTCTGGAATTTAGGGGAGAGAGCTGAGCCTCCCTTACCATTTTGTTACTAGGTTTACTGAGTCTTCTTATAAACATCCGCTTTCTACATTCACATTTATAGCATCTCTCTGGGAATTATATGCTATTTCCCCTTTATAAGACATCAAAAGATGGTGATTTCAAGGGGCCTTAAATGAAGTATGGATTGAAAAAGAATGTGATTGGAAAATGGATAAGAAAGTGTGCTCTTCTCTCAACCCTGGCAAACAGGCAGTAATGAGGATTAACAAAGCCATTGCCACAGTGCTTTACTTCTGAGAACGGCACCTCACGTCCCCACCAATACCACTGTGTAATAGCACATGCTTCCTTCTGTTTGGCATGCCATTTAGAATTTAGACCTTGGACTCATCACTGATTACACCGATTATATCTCTCTGTCTCATTATGAACTAAATCATTCAGATGTTTGATAGGAAAGTAGGCAGAAGTCCCCATATTAAGGCTGTATTACTCCTAAATAACCTGTTAAAAAGATAAGTTGATTCTAATTCTCCCCTTTCCTCCCTCTCATATGTTTGAATATAATAATCCTGAAGGCAGGATAAAGAAGGGGAAAACATGACACCTTTAACTTATCACAGCTAAATATTTGGAATGAATACTCAACTTCAGAGTTGAATATTAAAATAAAGCAACACTATTAGAATTAAAGAATATAAGTACTAATGAAATATTGCTTAACATGAATCCAAAAAATATAGAATAGAATGTATGCATACTCTAAAAATGTTAGTTAATTAAATCCTTCCTTTTTTTTAAGATAAAATATCGTAACTTTTATAAAAACTTTTGCTTTTAGTGATGAATTTCCATTGATTACATAAGAATGTTCTAGGCAGGTTGAATCAGGAAAATTTTTGTCTCGATCTCCAAATGGTATTTCCTCCACACTTCAGAATAATTTATATTCACCCCATGGATATGTCATCAATCTGTTAAGTGTGAATGGACACTATTCTTTCCTGTACTTGACCAAATGTTTCATTTCCTGAAAATTAAGTTACTTAAATGCAACAAACAGATGGCCAGAGAGTCCAGTAGTAGATTATTCTGCCATGAAATTTATTATCTGAATTCCTGAGGTAGGCCTGAGAAGTTAGCACAATTCTTTCTGAACACCAGTCTGCCATAGTGTTTTGGTCATCAAGCCACTTTTAAGTTAATTCAGTTACTTTGGACATTAGTAGGAAAAATTGAGAAGCTATTTCATATTTTATATAGAAGAGTAAAATTGTGAACAAGTGACATGGACTACTTGGGTTGAAGCTTATCTTAGAGTTACCCTTAAGGAATTAAAAAGGTAATATGAATTGTAATAGAATATAATGCCTTGAATTTTTTTTTTTAATTTCCTATCTCCAAATATTATCTTCTCTAGAGTGGAGAAGTATTCATCAGTATAGTATGGAGAATGTGGATAAATAAGGCATGATTCTTTCTATTCTCTTTTCTTTTGTTACTGCCAAATACAAAAACAAGTTTGGTCATTTGGTTCAATGCAAAAAATATAGCTTATGAGTGAGCATCTATGATGGCCTTGTCTCAGCTACACATGATAATCTTTAAAAATGTCAACTTGTTATATATCAGCTCTGCAGGGGGAAAAAAAATGTCATTTTCCTCTTGGAAAGATTTTTCAACTACCACTCAATCTTCTCTTTAGCCAACCCATAAAGCATAAAGATTTTTATAAAAGAGCAAGGGCCAAGTACAGCAAACGTATTAGTCTAAACTTTTCTAAAACATCTCTTTACCAGTTGTGTATACATGACTTTTAGTTCAGTGTTACAGATTTTTTTTTTTAATTTTTTTTTTTTTTTAATTTGACAGAGATCACAAGGCAGAGAGAGAGGAAGGAAAGCAGGCTCCCTGCTGAGCAGAGAGCCCGATACGGGGCTCGATTCCAGGACGCTGGGATCATAACCTGAGTCGAAAGCGGAGGCTTTAATTCACTGAGCCACCCAGGCACCCCATGTTACTGAATTTTTTATCAATCTACATACCTAACTATAAAGTCCTTTATTAAAAATAACAAAATTTTCCCTTATCCCTTTCATAAAGATGTTAGTAGGGGACGTTTCACAGTCCTTCAGAGTTTATAGATAAGTAAACTTAACAAGATAGTTGACAATGAACAATCTCCTTAGTCTGTTCCATACTTTTGGCCTAAAACGTTCTGGGAATACACCAAAGAGATAAGCCCATTTAAGTCCTCACCTCTATATAGGGGCTTCTTAAATCATGTTTTAGAATAGGGAAAAGGAAAAAAGAAATACTGATATAGGACGTTAGTATTTTTAAGACCTCACTTACTTAGAGGAATGCAAGTAGAAGAAGCACATGAGAAATCACATTGCATTTATATTTGGATAATTTAGGTAGGAGAGCTTCCTGGCCATTTCCTGACTCCCTCTTCTCCCCTGTCCTTCCTGAGCCCCTTTACATTGATCTTCTTCACACTCCAGTTTTCCTGGGTCTACACAGGAGACCCCTTGCCTTGCTATCTTCTATCGGTCTCTTGCTTTCCTATTCATTTTTCCTGCTCCTCACTCAGTCAACAAGGCCTTGGTCATTTAAGAAAGCAAAACTCAGAGACGCATGGGTGGCTCAGTGGGTTAAGCACAGCCTTCGGCTCAGGTCATGATCTTCAGGTCCTGGGACTGGGCCTTGATCGGGCTCCCTGCTCAGCGGGAAGTCTGCTTTCTCCCTCTCCCTCTGCCTGTCACTCCCCTTGCTTGTGCTCTCTCTGTCTCTCTCTCTCAAATGAATAAATACAATCTTTTTTAAAAAAGAACGAAAGAAAGAAAGAAAGCCAAACTCTTCAGAATACTGCTTAAATGCTTAAAGTTAGAATAAATTTTAAAAAGAAGCAGTTCAGAAGATATTCACAGAGGAAGGTACACTTAGCACATTTCACAGTGGACTTGCCCCAGGAGAAGAATAACCTAGGCAGGACTCTCATGTCACTCTTTTTTTTTTTTTTTTTTTAAGATTCTATTTATTTATTTGAGAGAGAAACACAACAAGAGAGGGAATACAAGCAAGGGGAATGGGAGAGGGAGAAGCAGGCTTCCCGCTGAGCAGGGAACCTGATGCGGGGCTCGATCCTAGGACCCTGGGATCATGACCTGAGCCAAAGGCAGATGCTTAACAACTGAGCCACCCAGGCACCCCTCTAATGTCATTCTTAGACCCTTTACTGTCATCACTGATTTAAAAGAGGATAGCTGAAATGCCCGGATACCCCAGAGGCTGGTGATCTTTCCACCTGGTGTGGCTTCTTTGGATCCAGGAAGTGGATTCAAGACCATGTGACAGCCTGGGCATGGGTTCAGGTACGAGCAGTGCTATCATTGGTCTTCCATAATACGTATCAAATGCATCCATGGAGTCATTTGTTAGCATCTCCCACTTACTGATCTGGCACCCGCATGCTGGCCAAAGCCCCAGCAGCTGTCCAGTCTTATTTGTAATCAGTCAGGACAAATAAAGTAGCAGTTCTGGTCATCTCATCCCCCCCCACCACCCATGTGCTTCAGCTCTGACTCTGGAGGGCTAGTCTATCCCAAAGTAGCCAGTTTTGACCAGTTAACAGTGTGATAGTTTCAAGGACAGTGACTCCAGCCCTCTGGAGGTGAAAGGTTTTGGGGTAGAGGTGTAGACATCAGCTCAGACCACATTCAGAAACTTGTTATTCCCTGACCCCATTAATGGTGACAAGATTGGGCATGAAGGCACCAAAATCCAAAAGACCCATCAGATGTATGAGGTAGAGATCAACACGGCCCAAGTAGGGGCAGGGCATCCTGAGAAACGGGTCGTCATCATGGGAGCTTCTGCCAGCCTCCGTATCCAGTTCACGCCAGGCTCTCCTTGCGCATGGGCAGAAGGAGGACGGCAATGGTACAGACTCACCTGTGGTCCCTTCTGCTGCTCACCAGCCAGTATCCATCTGTGAGGTCTAAATAGCAAAGCCGTCTGCGGTTTCGAGAAGTTTGTGAGAATTTCATTTTACATGCACTTTTATCCCTGATGGAGAATTTTTTTTTCTAAAATCATTTCTTTATTTTTTTCTCTGTTCAGCTGTTAGTGCATTTCAGTGAGTCCCTGATTTTTTTCTTCAGGTAGTTTATGTTCACGATGATTTTTTTCTTTCTGTTTCTCATTGAAATGTAAGTGGAATGTATAAGAGTTCTTTTAATGTTAGGATTTTGTTGTTGTTGTTGTGCCCAGAAGAAAAATAAGATAAAGGTCAGATGATCGAAGGCTTTGTTGATGACCCCACAGCCACATTCAGACTGAAGCATCCTCCTAACGGTCCATCTAATGTTAAGAGTAATTTTGCTTGATATATGTGACAATTAACATGTCAAGCCAAATGCAGCCTCTCATGAGCCATTGCTTTATTGTGGAAATATTTATTGAGTGCTTGAGAACCACACAGGATGACCACATAGCATGGGGTACCAAGCAGAACGTGAGCTCAATAATTTTTTTTTTTCCCACGGTTTTCCTGGCGGTCTTCACTCTGTTGTAGAGCAATTGATAGCAGAGCGGTTCCGAACGGTTTATGACTAATGTGCTTCTTCAGTGCCGTCAGATGTGCTGCAAGTACAGATTTCATCTTGTCGACGTTAACTTTCTATCAAGGGTGTAGAGATGGCCTGGTATGCTTATTTAGGGTGTTGTGCTTAATATTGGAGATGATCCTGCGAAATTCGGATTTCTCAATATGGCATTCTAATTAAAACCTAATTAGCAATTCACTGTGCTGGAACTTAGGTTTTTCAGCGTAGAAGAAAATAATTTCACTCTGCATAGAAAGTAAAGATATATTTTTTGGAGACATTAGAATTTCAAAAATATAAGACAGCACATGTGGAATTCAGAAATGTTAAGAATCCGAAGTGTGGGTTTCTCCATAGCTTTAAGCTTGAACAGTTTTATATAATCAGTGAGCTTGCCAAACAGTATCAAAAAACTCATTTTCTTCAAGTGCTTTATTTATCTTTAATAGAACCTTCATCACCCTGGTGTTGTAAATTTGGAGTGTATGTTTGAGACGCCTGAAAGAGTGTTTGTTGTTATGGAAAAACTCCATGGAGACATGTTGGAGATGATCTTGTCAAGTGAAAAGGGCAGGTTGCCAGAGCACATAACGAAGTTTTTAATTACTCAGGTAAGAAATCAATTAGAGGCAGAAAAAAAAAAAAAGATAATATTCAATATCAAATGTTACCACTGTTTTACTGCAGCTTCCTAGCCTTGTTTAGTCCCTGAGTCCCAAGTCTGACTTAACACTCAGAAAGGTGGCGGGGGGTTTATTGTATTATTTATTTTTATCTGTGGTCTCCAGAATCCAGCGTACCAAGGGAGTCATGCGTGTGCAGGCCCTTGTATTAAAACTACTCATGAAACTTTCAGTTGCACAGTGGCTGAGTCCTGGTTCTTTGAAATGATTCAAGAATGGATGCCCCTGGAAGCTAGTCCTGCCATCTGTTATCTACACCTGTCTTGGTTGCTGTATCAATACCATAATAGGCCACTCTTTCCACTGACGTTTCCTTAGAAACCTGCCATGTGAATTTAGCTCATTTCCGTGTCTTGCGTATAAAGAGGCTTAACTGTTCACTGTGGGTTTTCTCGTGACCCCTCCAATTTATGTCCTAGGAAAAAACATTTTGAAATAAAATAGACCAAAATAAGATTATCTTGATGATTTTCTTCTCTCTAGATACTTGTGGCTCTGCGGCATCTTCACTTTAAAAATATCGTTCACTGTGACCTCAAACCAGAAAACGTGTTGCTGGCATCGGCAGATCCTTTCCCCCAGGCAAGTCTGAAAGCCTCTCTCAGCAAAGCCAGCTGACGGCAGCGCCAGTACTGGCTCCCCTGCGATATTTTTTTTCTCAAAAGCTTTATTTGTTTCACGTTTTACCTGTTCGTTTTCATCCCCTTGCTTCCTTCTTAGATCTTGGGGACTACGGCTTTGTTACTCTGGCTTCTCGGTTCAGCCTCCCCGAGTGCAACAATGAGCCTTCTCCTTGTGCTCATTCAGCGGCCAACGTAGGCACAGCCTGCAGCAGGGGCAACCCCAGGCCAGTGCTGAAAGCTGGGGCCAGAGAGGGTAGAGAACACTTCCCAGGGACTTATTTCAGTTCAGCGTTGTTCTGAGGGACAAGGGCAAACATTTCTGGTTTTCCTCATCTCAGAGCATAGAAAACTACTGCCCATCTCCCCAGGGAATCTTCTATCTGACATGACCTAAGGCGACTGTCCACCTTGCTTCCCTGACATCTTCAGGTCCTGTCTAGGTTCCCATGCAGACCTGAGTTTGAGGATTATTGTAGGTAACATGACGGGTCCCTGTGCTGATCCCTCAACCTTTATTTATAATAAGCCCTTGTGTTCAATCTGTCACTTCCAGATTTGTGTGATGTTTTTCTGCCTGGTAAAAGAGTATTAGGGCCGCCTGGGTGGCTCAGTGGGTTAAGCCGCAGCCTTTGGCTCAGGTCATGATCTCAGGGTCCTGGGATCGAGTCCCGCATCGGGCTCTCTGCTCGGCAGGGAGCCTGTTTCCTCCTCTCTCTCTCTGCCTGCTTGTGATCTCTATCTGTCAAATAAATAAATAAAATCTTAAAAAAAAAAAAAAAAAGAGTATTACCCACTTCTGAGTATACATATTTTCACATTTATCTCTTGGTTTTGCGGGCAAAGGAAGGGTGAATGTTTACATGATTTTTTCTTATGAATGAAAATATACTTTTGTACCAATACTTCAGCCACTGTCTTCAAGAATATAAAATGGAAAGTAGCTATTACTTCTGTCATGCATGAGAAGTCTATACGGGATATGCAAAGTATTCTAATTGTCTTTGGTAGACCTGGGCTAAGACACACATAGACACACAATCTGTGACTTTACCATTTCTGTAAACCATTATTACCAACAGGTGAAACTTTGTGACTTCGGTTTTGCCCGGATCATTGGAGAAAAGTCTTTCCGGAGGTCAGTGGTGGGGACCCCAGCTTACCTGGCTCCTGAGGTTCTGAGGAACAAAGGCTATAACCGCTCTCTAGACATGTGGTCTGTTGGAGTCATCATCTATGTAAGCCTAAGTGGCACGTTCCCGTTTAATGAAGATGAAGACATACACGACCAAATCCAGAACGCAGCTTTCATGTATCCACCAAATCCCTGGAAGGAAATCTCTCACGAAGGTAATCTGCCATTCATAAATGATAGTGGTTTAATGCTTCAGTGTTATACTATTAATTCAATTGTGAATTACTAAATTGTCAAATGTTCATTGTAAATTGTCCACTGGAGCAGAGGCATAAATTAAGGTGGATTGGGAAGGAGTAAAGCAAATGGAGACCAATAACATCTTCTGATGAAGTGTACATATTTTATAGACAAATTGAGTGATACATATTAAGAGGTAAATGAAACAAAAAAAACCAAAATATTTTGGCATATTGCCTTAGAACTTATAAACATTGGTGTAATGGAAATGGCTAATCTCTATTAGGAGTAATCTTTACTAACCATATACTTATTTCTGTATTAAGCACTTAAATCTCTTACGGACACAAGAACTTTGATAGTGATATTTTAATTATCATATTATATATTAGTATGCCTGTTCTTTGTGTGCTGATTTCCTTCATATGACATTCTTTAGCCATTTCCCTGGTATTCTATTTTTAGGTTGTTCCTTTTTGATCCTTACATATATAATTACTATGTGTATCTCTGATTGATTTATTTAGGTTAGATTGCCTTGGCAATGTTGCATTAATTTTAAGTTAAATTCTTAAAAAATTTTTCCTTCTTAAAGAGAGAGAGTTTGTTTGTTTGTTTGTTTGTTTTTATTTTTTTGCCAGAGAGAGAGAGAGCACACATAAGCAGGCAGAGTGGTAGGCAGAGGCAGAGAGAGAAGCAGGCTCCTTTCAGGACAAGGGGCCTGACGTGGGACTCGATCCCAGGACCCTGGGATCATGGCCTGAACTGATGGCAGCGGCTTAACCAACTGAGCCACCCAGGTGTCCTGAGAGAGAGTTTTAAAAGTGGCAGGGGCAATCAAGGCAGAGAAAATGACATACTCAGCACTTTGGAATAGAATTCCCGATGAACATACTTTATTTAAGTATTTAATTTATTTAATTCTCACAACAACCCCATAAGATAAGTTTTACTATTATATCTGTAATTCAGGTAAGAGCACTGAGGCAAGAGAAGGGACACCACAGGCCAAAATGACAAAGCTAATAAGTGGCAGATCCAGAATTCATACCCAGACAATCTGTGCGTACATCCTTTAACCATGGTTTAATGACTGGTCCTTCTTTAGTTTTCAGGCCACATCTAGTTCTAAGCTCATTCAGATTTTTCGCCACTTAAAAAGGCAAATACGGTCATAGATAAACATCTGTTTGACACCTGTTACTGAGTGTGGTGATGTAGGAATCGGAAAAGAGTGTATGTAAACTGCCTGAGGTAATTACGTTCTGAGGCTATGGTTGGTATTAAATGGCAAGAGCTATACATTATCAGGACTTTGAGTTACTATTAGCAACAACCCTTTGACATCCTCTAATTAGTTGCAAGTTATAGCTGGATGAATAAATCTTAAAGGAATCTGTAACCTACAGAAGAACTATCATGTAGCCAAAGCACTAATGAAATATTTAGGATAATTTAACAGAGGCAAAAAGCAAAGTTACCATTATGTTTCCTTTCTAGAAGGCAGAAAGGTGGGATTATCACATAATCTTGTGACAAGTATCCTTGTTAGGAAACACTACCTTTAAATATGGTTGACCATTATGCTTGATACCTGCAATCCAGAAATCCAGTAAAATGACTTGACATTGTTACCACAGTACAAATCTGGAATACCTCTGAAGCCAGTCAACATTTTCCTGTTATGCAGGAATAGGACATTAGGAAAAGAGCCTCCACATTTTAAAATCTTTTTCTTGGAGTAGTGGAGTAAATGACGTTCCCTCTCTGGTACCATGGAAATGCGCTGGCCTAGCTGTGTCGATACAACCTATTGAGGCCAGAAACATACAGCTACAGATTGTGAATGTTTAATTATCTCTGATAGTAGATACCAGAGACCTAAATATTAATGCCTCAATGAACTGCTGTTGGGAAACCACATATATATCTATAGATATAGATATCATATCTCCAAAGGACAAAACATAAAATATTCTTCAAAGAACTTAAAGTTGAATGGAAAGATGTCAAGTCAAAGGAAGAAGAATCACTGTGGCTTTGACTAGTCAGACTAGTATTTTCAGAGGAGATGGAATTTAGGCAAGTCATGAAAATTTGCAAAGAAAGAGATGTAGCATTTCAGAAAGACAATTACATGGGCAATTTAGAAGACATTTATATTTGACCAGGAAGTACGTATTTTACTTGCTGTACATATTTCTAAGTGCCGAAAATTTCCTACCACTGAGACAAAGTGATGTGGATTCCAGCTCAGATAGAACCTCGCTTTTCTAAACCACTCAAGTCAGTTTGGGAATTAACTAGCATTTCTCCTCAGTATCTTCTTCTGATTCATCTTTGCCTTTGAGGCACAAGAGTTGTACTACTTGCTAATTGAGGCTCTAGATGGCAAATGACTTACCTAGCTGCTGGTGTATGAACAGAACTAATAGTTGAATATAAAAAAGTCAGTTAGGGGCGCCTGGGTGGCTCAGTGGGTTAAGCCGCTGCCTTCGGCTCAGGTCGTGATCTCAGGGTCCTGGGATGGAGTCCCATATCGGGTTCTCTGCTCAGCAGGGAGCCTGCTTCCCTCTCTCTCTCTCTCTCTCTCTCTCTCTCTGCCTGCCTCTCCATCTACTTGTGATCTCTCTCTGTCAAATAAATAAATTTAAAAAAATCTTTAAAAAAGTCAGTTAAAGATGCCTTAATACAGCTGAGATGTTATAGAGGTAGTTACTGGCCTGGAGTCTGTCCCACTGTCTGGTGGAGAACAAACCATTCTCTCGTGAAAAGTAATAATGGGCTGGTACAACATAATTTCAAGCACATGGGATCTGAGAAATACACAAGCAAACTAGTATTGGCAGAGGATGGTCACAACTGATCTTAGTGAATTTTTAGTCTCATTATACTTTAAAACCACACCAAGAACCCCTAACAATCCGGATACAAGGAAATAAAATAAAGCGCTTCAGGGGCTCTAAAATCAAAGGTAAGGAGCAACAGCCCAACAGTTCAAGTTATCATGCTGCCTGCCGTTCTAATTAGTCGTCAGTTAACCTTCTTCGAGCTTCGATTCCTTAACTGTACCACAGAATAATGATTCCTGCCTATAGAATGAGGTTGTAACAGAGACTGAATGAGATAAAGGATGGGAAAAGCATCTACAAAGGCAGGTGTGGGGTGAACCAAGGACTTCGAGTTAGGAGGAGGCTAGAACACTAAGTTAAGCAGTTGCTCTGGCGGGTAACCAGGAATTGATTGTATAATTTTAAGAAATTATATGCAAACTGATGTGCATGTTTCCCAAGTATTCTTCAGACATATTGGTAGTTGTATTTTTTTTTTCTTGGCATGAAAATGCAAAAGAAAAAAGAAAGTTGTAAGGTCTTTGTAGCATACATAGATGTGTCAGATGAAAAAATTCCTGGATCCTGCATTTTTTTTCTGTTGGTATAGAATTGTACCTGATATAATATAATATATATACTGGAGTTCTGGACTTACCATTGTGCCATTTGAACCTCACAACAGTCCTCCAATATGTAACTTGTTTTCGTTTCTGTAATAAGCAGAAACCAGAAAGGTTAAGTGCCTTGCCTAAAGTCACACAGTGGTAGGAATTGGACTTGAAGTTACTGCCTTCATTCTTTATATCATACATTGTTGTACATGAAAGGGTGCTTATTTCTCATGGCTTGATGTTTATTTAGGACACTATAGAGAATATTTTAAACTCATTCATTATTTTTGCTATGATAATATAAGTCAAGTACTAGCATTCTAGAGATGTGCTTACTAATAATTTAGCAGTGAATTAATTAATCAGGACTCTTGTGTGCAAATAATAGAAACCTATAACTAACTTAAGCAGAAGATAATTTATTGACTCACACAACTGGGAAGACCAAAAGGTGAATCTCGTCTCTTTGGAGCCGGCAGTTCAAGTGTCCTATTCCTCCATCTCTCATCATCTCTGCTTTCCTTTATGATGGCTTCCTTCTCAGGTAGATTCTTCATGTGGTGCCAAGTGATCCCCAGCAGCCCCAGGTTTTACATGCTACTCATTGTACATGATCTCAGAATGGAAGAGTAATTATCTCTCAGTAGCCACAGAGTCTCTGAAAGGGGCACTGATTGGCTCTGCTTAAATCCCGTAATACCCTGGGAACAAACCCATTGTCACCACAGGAACCTGGCTTTGATTGGCCATATAGATGATGGAGAGCCTCTCCAGTTTGGAGAGAGTAAGTTCCTGCAGGGAAAGGATAGTAGGCTAAAAACAAACACAAAAGCATTAACAGATGTCCATTATAAAAATAGATTTTTTTGTGTGAATCAAGGTATGATTTGAAAAATGAGAAAAAAAAAATTGAGGAAAACTTCACTGACCAAATGTTACAGGTAAAGGAGAGATAATAAAATTAAACTTTCAAAGAAAAAAATAACAATAGCTAGCCCTTCTATAACATTTGCATTATAGCCAAGCACTCTATATATATGAATTCATTTACTCATCCCCAACCTTTGAATAGATACGATAATTGTTTCTGTTTGGAAGATGAAGTGCTGTAGACACAGAGGGTTAAGTGACTTGCCTAAGTGGGGCCAGGGTGCAAATCCTGTCAGCTAGCTCCAAGGTAGAGGCTCTTATCTACTACATTTACAGCCTCTTGATTATCCTAATGGATTTTGCCATGCTGTCACATTAAATTTTTAATATGCTTTCACTAGCTTAGAGCTACAGTAGCAACACAATTTTCAATAATGTCTTAAAATACAGGGAAACAAGATCATGTTGTGATAATGACCTGAGTTGAGAGCTCTTCCACTTAGAGTAATGGTGACCCCATCCAAGTTACTTACTCTCTTAGGTCTCAGTTTTCTTGTCTGAAATATGGTGACAGTAATTCCTAATTCACTGGGTTTTATTAAGTACTAAATGAAATTATACTGGAAAGTGCTCAGCCCAGTGATTGACATAGCTAGAGTACCTTAAATATATGAACACTTTCTGTTTTCCAGCCACTTTACATGATCGGTGTATCTGTCTATATATATGTATTTAGCTATACGCACACACTTGTATATAATTACTTAAAGTTATATGTGTAACTAAACACATTTAATTACAGTTATGTATAGGTATTTATATATATATATAACCAAATAACACATTATAAATACAGCTAAATAAGAATACATGTATACAATAAAACACTCCAGAATGAATCACATGATTACAACTAATTACACAAGAGAAGACTTTTGGTAATCATGAGATGGGAGTTTGAGAATGTTACAGTTCATTCGAAGCCAGTGTTGTGTGTTTCATCTTGTTTCATGTCGTCATTGTGACTACTAGATGGGTGTTTGACACCATCCAGTTTTCACATCCAGTTACCCATCAGTGATCAGCTTTATCACATACTAAGTTCAGTTTGGCCCTCAACACATTCATCCTATGACCTTTCTCAGTTCCTTGAAAGGACATATACCTATTTTAAAATACTTACTTGATTAGGCAAATTTGTCTTATGGAAAGAGCAGCCCATTTTCCCTTAAACATTTTTTAGATAATTGGGTGAAACTAAGGAAAATGATGACTTACCTGATCATGCGTCAATATGCCCTTCCTTTCATTGCATTTTTAGCAATTCCAAAAGAACAAGAGATAGATCAGGCTATTCTCCATGTTTACCACATTTGGTACGATAATAAGGGTAAATCTTGGATGGACATTGCCAAAACATCAGAAAATTACAAACAAGACTCTGTCTATGATTTAAGAAGTAGATAACAGGAGTGTAGGGCTTAGAAATGGGAATTGGAAAAACTAGCTAATAGGACACAGGAATATTGGCAAGGCAAGGGATTTCTAATAATTTTGCCAAAGAACCTTCTTGATTATGGCTCATTTTAAATAACCTGTCGTAGTCTAGCTCTAGGTCTATAGCAGGCATTTTTTAACTTCGGCATGCCAACAATTTTTAGTTAAAAATGGAGATTCCCAGTCTCCATCCCCATAAATAGCAATCCCGCCCTGAGAATGTAAAAAGTCCATGGATCACACTTTCAAAAACGCTGCTCCAGAGCCCTGATCCTCTGAAAGATCTGACAGCTGAAAAGTGTTCTAAATTTTTTTTCTAAAACATTTTTAAAATAAATTCCCAGGATTTAAATATAAGTAAACTATAAAATTCCTAATTCCCAACCTCTTTCTGCACTCACATTTTCTTCATCAGATATTTAATATCAGGACATGTAATTTCTTCCAAATATTAAATGTAGTACAATATACATTGTCATGAGATTGGTAAGAATAGAAAAAGCTTCTTGACCAGTTTCTTCTGTGAAGAATAAAAAAAAAAAAACATATAAACTCCAGGAAATACAAAAAGTTGTGTAATAAAGTTATATACAATACAGAAGAAACTAACATAGGTGCCATGATTTTGAGCAATTAAAAGAATATGGGAAAAGAGAATCCTTTTTACACATGAAAATTCTCCTTTGAATGGACATAGTTTTGCAAATTTGATATTATAGGGTATGGGGGGAGGCATTATAATTTTATAGTTCATAATAGTTACATATAGATTATTCCACATATTATTGGTTTAAAATTTTAGATAACCTTTAGACCAAGCATGTCAGACTTTATTATACTTATGCAAAAGAATGTAGATAATGAAACATCTACAATGCTGAGAAGGAGAACAGAGAAGAGGTAAAGAGAGCTCTAAGAGCCATAGCTTTCACAGAGTTCATGTAAGATTCTGCCTAGGTGAATGGACTGAGTTATACAAATTTACCTGTATATGATTTAATGTATAATTTAATCTTAAGAGTTAATACTTGTGAATAAATATTCACTCTATATATTATATACATATTCATATTATGTGCCAGGCACTGTTCTAAATTACAAACGTGACCAATACATTAATTTTAGGATAATCTCATTACTTGGGGGAAGGAGGACAATAAGGTCTAGGAAAAAATGAAATGATTCATTGTCCTTAAAGGGAGGGAATCTGTTTTGTTTTGTTTTGTTTGTTTCGTTTTTAAGGTGGTTCTCTCTTTTTTTTTAAGATTTTTTAAAATTTATTTGACACAGAGAGACATAGCGAGAGAGGGAACACAAGCAGGGGGAATGGGAGAGAGAGCAAGCTCCCCGCTGAGCAGGGAGCCTAATGCAGGGGCTGGATCCCAGGACCCTGGGATCATGACTTGAAGGCAGATGCTTAACGACTGAGCCACCCAGGTGACCACAAGGTGGTTTTTCTCAAACTCTGTGATAAAGGACCAGTTTTATTTTATCTTGATTTCCAAACATATGGACTAGTACTTTGTAAAATAAAATAAATGTGACAGCAGTATCAGATTGCTATAAAAGTTTCCAAAGACTTGGTCTTACTTTCTATACTTATCTCGCCATAGACCAATGAACAGATTGGCAGTGGTTTATGGACCTCCTCTGAGTAGCACTGGTTTAAATCAGAAGAAATTTTTTAAGTAGTTGAAAGAGGTAATCTCTGGAAAATGGGTCTCATAATGAGATGTGAGGTTTTTATTTTTCATTTTGAACTTCTTTTGCTGATTAATTTAGATCTTTTACCAAGTGCTTGTAATACTTTCATTACAAAATAATCAAAGTGGGGTGTCTGGATGCCTCAGTCAGTTCAGCTTCTGCCTCTTAATCTCAGCTCAGGTCTTTCTCTCAGGGTCGTGGGTTCAAGTGCTATGTTGGGCTCCATGCCCAGCATGGAGCCTACTTTAAAAATATATAAAAAATAAAATGAACAAAAGTGTGTGGAGGGGAAAGAAGGCTCCAGAAATAAATGGAGTACAACCTTTTATGTAACTATCATTCTTCCATGCCTGGTCTGAAAATGTCTAAAATTTTAAATACACAAACAATATATGTAATATTTTATATATAAGTTTTATTCACCAAAGAGCCAGGATTATGTTTCCTTTCCCTTAACACCAGCTCTTGTATTGTGACTGGGCAGATGAAGATGTAACCTTCACTCTAAACCTGTGCCCACACGAAGGAGAATTTTCAAGTGTGAAAGTCATACAAATTCTCTTTTCCTGTATTCATTCAATTGCTGATAATCGTAACATACATCTTAACATATTCTTTCTTATGTATGACTTTAGTAGGCAGCTTTTGTTTTTCCAAGAGTTTTAGAGGAAGAAGGGAAGTGACATAGATAACTGAGTGATATGGGTTGCATAGCTGGTAAAGTGAGATATCACAGTTCTCCAGTGCAAGTCATCATACCAGAATGAGGACAAACCCACAGCAATGGGAAAGCATTTATTAAAGTCAAAAGTATATGTCCATCATTTAATTGAATCGATGTGTTCCATTAGAGACACATGCTGAATCTGAGGAAGGTTAGCAATAGACAGTGAAGATCACCTGGGAAATTACTATTTTTTTTCCTTCTGAGTTTTGATATTCCTTTATGTGCCATCAGGGAGGCATGCAGGCAGTAATCAACACAGAGGCAACCTTGGCAATTGTCTCACAATGAGCCCCCAACCCCCGCAGACAGAGATCATATTCTGTATTCACAGGTGAAGTCTGAAGGAGCACCTACTCTCAAATCACCTGCTGTGTTGTTACTGCTCAGCGTCAGAGTCACATGGTTAGATGGTATTATCAAGAATTAAGAGCTGACAGGAAGCTTTGACATTCCACATATTAAAAGGGGTGGGGGAGGAAAACTCCTTGCATGAATCCTGTAGCTTGTCTTCAGTTCAAAATGATCAAATAATGACAATGCCCCAGTGACATGGGCTTTTTCCACCTGTATACTCAAATAGCCTCAATGTTAGTATTTCTGCCTCCTCCTTGCCCTGATAAACATAGCTGTAATTTATTCTTCCAGCAGGTCTCAATCCTAGGGTGACATTGATGCATAAGGTAGAATACATGGCATCTCGAATCATGGAATGGCTATCCTAATATACCACTACATTTATCAAAGCACCTCACTTTTACTTTAAAAGCAATTTTTAACCATTCAGTGTGGTTAATTCAAATAAAATTGGTCACAAGTGTGTTTTTCCCTCAGAAATTGAAGATGAAAAATACAGCCAGTACAAACACAAAGCAAAGCTAAATAAAAGCCTAGCACCAAGAATACCACATGGTATGTTTTCAAAATCCAACAGTGTTCCAGAACGCTAAACACTTAAGTTGGAAGTAGCACTTTGCCATGAAAAGGAACCAGCTGTAGGTCCCTCTTGCACTACATATTGTTCAAAACAAAAAATAACCCCATTGAAAATAAGCCTTGGGTAGATGAGACCCAGAAATCCAAATGTATAAGAAACAAAAGAAAGACAATTGTCATTTTAATAATTAAACTCTGTTTGTAACAGTTTATGAGGCTTGCAGATCCGGCAAGCCTGCTGAATATTAATGAATAGATTGATTTGTCAACATATTAGCACCACTGTCAGACATAACAGCATGGAGGAGATGTGAGGGGACTAGCCAGTGAACTGCTTCAAAATGCTTGACTGAGTGCCAGGAAATTCTATCACGATTGGTAAACTAAAGTGAATAATGTGGGTTTGAACTTCCACTGGAGTTTAATAATCCCCGCTTGAAATTCTGGAGTTACTTATATTTCCTTTTTTTTTTAAGTCATGCAATTCATTCAATAATAAGGAACTTTAAGATTATGAACCAAAGGCATAGAGTAATATTTTAAAATCTGATAGAGTGAATTCTGTATTATGTATGTGTATGTATGTATACATGCATTTCAAAATCTAAATGAGATAATATATGAAAAGATGTACCTCCAGGAAAGGAATCATTTATTTTGATAGTAAGTAAGATAAAACTAATAGAATTTTCTCTAAAATACGGTAATTTGTAGACAGAAACTGCTGAGAGGTTTTAGCAAGAATATTGGCATTAAAAAAAAAAGAATATTGACATAGGTGCTCAAAAGTTGGTAGTTTATTTGTCCCCCAAATTGAAGTGTTTCCTGTATATCTCAATTATAAAATTAAAATTTCACTTATGAATGTATATCATAATTGAGTTGAAATATGACATCTGAAATGTCAGGGCAGAGGAGCAGTGAAGTTTAAAGCACTCTTTGAGTTTGCTTTCTTCTATAATGACAACACAGAATACTCCAAAGTACAGCATCTTAAAAATCTTACTTAACCCCTATACTGCTCTATAGTTCCAAGATATCCAGAACATTCTTAAATTGCTTCAGTGAGAGAAAATGCAAAGTTCCATGAGGAGCCCTGCTTCTTCTGAATTTGACCCTTGCACAATCGGCAAAAATATCTCAGTGTTTACATCCACTGGTAGAGTAAGCCGGCTTCTTTTTCCAAATAGAGGCTCATATCAGAGGTTTGGAAGCAGCTGTCATGCCACCCCTGAGCTCCACTCCCCTCCTCTTTTCTCTTCTCTTGGGCAGTCAGCTTTTCCTTCAGTCTCTTGTTCACCCCGGTCCAAACACGCTCATCTTTGTCTATGGTCTTTTGAAATCGCCTCAAAACTGTTCACAATCAAGGTTCTGTGAGTCTAGCTAAGTGTAAAGTGAAGCCGCCTCTTCCTCATGATGAAGAATACATTTCTTTGAGTGTGGCATAAACTCACAGTTGAGCTGGGAACAAATGATGAGTTTACTGTGGATTTAGAATCCGGAATTCTTTCTCACGGATGTTGTTGATAAGCCAGGTTTCCCGAGTCTATGCTTCAACCTTTCCTTGGCGGGTAGGGAAGTGGGACCCAAAAGGAGGACTTCACCCTGAAAAGAGGACTTCGTTTCATTCATCCCTGTTAAATGTCATCTTACTAAGAGGGCCCATAACTCCAGATACAGTTACTTTGGAACTTATTTGTGTAATCCCCTTCATTTGCTCTTCTTGTTGGCATCCTCTGAATCCTAAAACCCTTTTGTGTCTTCCCTGCAGAATACTGAACCAGATGGGGCTGAGGACAGATAGCTTTCTTTGTGTTTAAAGACCTTTCTCTATGTTTACGTCCATCCATTCAGGGGCCCTTTGGACGACATGAAACCAACTATTAATTACTGTCAGTGTTCTCATACCCCTAGTTTTTTGCTACTCAAAATGTGGTCTAAGGCTCTTCCTGGGATCTACTAAAAGATAGACTCTTAGGTCTTACCCCACATCTACCAAATCAGAATTCTCAGTGCAGGATCCCTGGGTTATTCATAGGCAGGTTTGTAACACGCTTCTGAGAAGCACGGTTGGGCAGTCGTTCTCAATGCTAGCTGCACATACTAGCAAACACTCGAGGTGTTTCTAAAAATACTGATACCTGGAAGCCCCTCCCTAAAGATTTTCACTTGAACCTGCAGCTTGGGTATTAGCATTTTTTGAAAACCAGAAATGCAGAAACCTCTCCAAAGGATTTTAATGTGCAGTGAAAAGGGGAAAAAAAAAAAAAAAGTCCACCCGAACATCATTAGGATCATATAAGTGTATTTCAATTTCTACCTTAAATTTTGAATCTCTTTGGCATCCATTTCGGGGCTGCTGTATGCTGTGTTTGAACAATTCATGATTTCCGAGATGGTGTTTCTAGTTTTCACAAGGAAATGAAATTGAACATAAAGCAAAGGCATAACCGTTGGTAGAGTAACTTTCTACAGAGGAAAGAACTGGAAAAGGAAAGATACCGACTTGAGTCTGGAAGGGTCCTGCGCTTTGTTGGACTGTGGTCCTTGACTTCAGACAGAGTCAGAGGAGGATTTCCAGTGGCCTTGTTTGCGGCCTGCAGCCTCGAGTTTCAGCCCGGGAGGAGCGGCCCAGTTAGTGTTGCCGGGCAACAGCTTGCTGGGTTGAGAGCTGGAATGTGAAGTGTTGCAAAACGATTTTTAAAATAAACACACAACTTACCATCAGCATGAAGCAAACCAAGAGAAGTACTGAGCACTACACTGTGACAGGCAGGGAGACGGAATCGAAAGGGAAAAATGAAAAAAGAAGGCAAGGAGCTCGGTGGTCGACGGATGATGGCCCCATCACTAGAATAATAGTTCTGATCTGGTTTCCCATTTGAAAATTTGTACCTGACTAATTGTGGGTGGACAGAAGACAGTGTGGGAAAAATGTTGAAAAGGTACTGTTTCTGGAGAAAAGAGGTCAGCCCATGGGATTCACAGGTAATTTCACTTCTGTTAGATCAACATTGCAAAATAACATGATCTCTATTGCCGGTATTCTCAGCATTATTCTGAAATTCTGCTAGGAGTCCCCAGTACTGCGTTCGATTACATTTTATTGAGTTGTGAGTCTTTCCATCCAAAATAATACGAACCATATGCACACAATGTGGATATTAAAACTTAGAGCTGAGAAAATGGCCATTTAAATTTCTAATTAATGTATTCAATCTACCAGATGCTGTTTAGCGAGCATTTTTCTAATGCACTGAATGATGCATTTTATTTTAAATATTTATGAAACTTATGTGCAAAAATCAGTACATAATCTGTGTGACCTTAAAGGAGTAAAAATCTAGTGGAAAGGGTGGGGGGAGGTCAGGCATATACTGAGATAATACAAGATGGGAAATGGGAAGTGACTGAGAGTTTTAACCCGTGGGACCTAATGTATATTCAAATATGGCCAGTTCTATTCATTTGGTAGGATTTTCTCCAGGTTTTGGACATCCTTCAATTTAGCCATAGTAACGGCATATGCAAATGTGCTATCTATATAGGGAGAACCTATTTTTTTTTTAAAGAGAGGAAGAAAGGTCAGGGGAGGGGTATGCAGAGGGAGAGGGAGAGAGAGAATTTTAAGCAGGTTCCACACACAGCACGGAGCCCAACCTGGGGCTCATCTCACAGCCCCGAGATGATGACCTGAGCTGAAATCCAGAGTCCTACCCTCCTACACTCAACCGACTGACCCAGCCAGGCCCCCACAGAGAATCTGTTCTGTCCATACACTTGGTACTTGCTTTGAAATACAAAATGACTGCCATATAGTCTCTGCAGTTTCAGAGGTAATTCTGAATTTTGATGCCAGAAGAAAATGGAATCTATACAATTAACACTGCGATGGAACATTTCTTTTCATCTTAAAACACAAAGCCCTTCAGCACCTGCATATACCATTTAGTTTTGGTTCTGTTCCGATATACTTGTACACCTGGCACACAGGCTACCCAGAACTTTAGCTCTCCTAACATCTGCTGAAAGTTCCATTCCAGCAAAAGAGAACGTCTGATTAAATTTTCTCTGCACTTTCCTGACATTTTAGTCTTTCAGCTGATGGGGGCAATGAGAGAAATTGCTGTACAGGAAGTTAGGGGGGAAATAACCATGTTAGCCAAGAATTTATTGTAGCAAAAAAGAAACCTCGGGCTTCAAAAAACAGATTTTCTTTTCTCTTATTTTCTGACTTATAGGAAACACTAGTGTGAATCCATGGCTAGAGATGTTTTAGAAGGCACAAAGGATAAAGTATTCTTTTAAAAATGAAACCTGAACCATACAATTGCCTAAAATTTTCCAGTAAACAAAGAAAAAGGAAAGACTTTGCCCACATGGCCTCTGTTGTGGGATCCCAGGCACAAAGGTTAAGAAAGAATTCTTGAATTTTTTTATGGTGCAACTTCATAAGGTTATTTGAGTAGCCCAGGACAGGACCCATGAGCAGACAGGAGCTGCACTTCTGCTGATTGAAGCTGATGGTTATATGCCTAGTGCTCAAGGGGGAAGGTGCGGGGAGTATTACATCATAAATGTCCTCTTCGAATTTCTACTCATAAAACTGCTTTCATAAGATTTCTTTGGTGCTTATCATTCAGTTCAGTATTAGCTATCGGTGAGATAGACAGGCAGTCATGAGACCCTTTAAGACTGGAGCAACCAGGGGCGCCTGGGTGGCTCCGTCGTTAAGTGTCTGCCTTTGGCTCAGGCTGGGATGGCACCCCGCATCGGGCTCCCTGCTCAGTGGGAAGCTTGCTTCTCTCTCCCTCCCACTCCCCCGGCTTGTGTTCTCTCTCTCACTGTGTCTCTCTCTGTCGAGTAAATAAATAATAATAAAAAATAAATAATAGATTTTAAAATAATAATAAAAAGAATGGTAGCACCCAGCATGTATTTGATCTTTACTGAAACTCTGCAGGCTATCGGCAGCCTTCTGGGCTAACGGTGAATATTTTTCTGCTTCTCTCCCTCATAACCTTGATGGGGCTGTCCAAGGTGTTTAGAGAGCTTGGATTTATTTATTAATGACAAAGAAGGGATTGAGTTTAAGGAAGAGAAAGAGAAAGGCTAACTCCCAGAATAAATGGGCAGGAAAATCAGAAAAGCAATCCTACCAGTCTCTGAAAAAGTTATGATATTTACTGCAAAGAGAAGGAGAAATCAGCCAGTGCCCATTTTCTCCTGTTTTCTTCAGGGAGGCATGGGGAGTCTTCGAACTGAGAGAGTAAAGGGGGGAGAATGTGGAACAAAAAAATATATATATAATGCCAGGGAATAGAGGAGTTCCTGCATAGCTTTGGCCCCAGCCAGTGTCAGCTCTTCAAAATGGCATCTGCTGATTGCCCAAAACTGTGGAGACCAGCACTGTGTTGCAATAAACGTCAACTCTTGAAAGGCAGGTACTTGGATATATCCTTTTTGCTCTATCTAGGGAAGGAAGTGTAAGATATCAAGATTTTCTGAGACATTATCTCCTTCTCCAATATCCCTTTCTCATGGGACTACAGAGACCTCTTCCCCAGCTGCATATCCTCATGGGTTCTGGGGAACCTGGAGTTTCTGCCTCCTATCTTCCGCCTTGGGCACTGGCATCCTGCTCTGCTGCAGTGCCAGCATGTACCTTCCCTTCTGACTTCCCATGCTACATCAGTCCTCTTTATTCCTGTTTCCCACAGCTGGACCCAGACTGTGCTTCTGGTCTCCGTTGCTTAGTTTTGAGAGTAATTCACAGAACGGCCCAGTTTTGCATCTAACTCTCCCATTTTCTCTCCCTCCCCCTCCTCCCCTGCATTCCCTCTAAATCAGATTGCTGCACCTAGATTTAAGTTTGGGAACTGGAGTTAAGACCCCCATCTGGACTTTTCTTCTGATTGCTGGCTCTCTTTTGGGACTGCTGGGACTATGCCCATTTTACTAGTCTTTTTGCTTATTTGTTACTCGCTTCCTCTTCCCTTAGCTTGGATCCTCTGCACTCTTAAATTATACCTAGCAGCTTCCGCTGGGAGTTAGCACCTGGGGATGGGGGGGGGCAGGGGGTGGTTGTATCACAAGAAAGAGGACACTCAGTGGCAGCTATAAATATGATAGATGTTAATGACTGCATGTTAAAGAAGCTCACAGTGGTACTCTTAGAACCATTGTGAGTAATTTTTAATAAATCATCGATAAAATGAGAGAGATGCTAGAATACTTCAGACAGGCCAGAGTTTTCTGAATTTCTGAAAGGGGGAAAGAATAAATTCTAAAGTCATTCAACAAGAAGCTTAACATTTATCCTTGACAAAATCCTAGACTGAATGATTGAGTAGATAGTGTGCAGACATTTAGAAAACAAATCCTGGCCCTTAGAAGGAGATGACTATAAGTCAGTATTAGTCAATATTAGTTTACTTAAAATTTTTTCTGGACTAATTGAATTTTCTTTTAAAATAAGAATGGTAGAATGAGTACTACTAAGGACTAATGTGCCTTCAGTATAATAAAACGTTTGGAAAAAATCTCCCATCTATCTTCCATCTTTAGAAAAGATGATAAAGTAGGGACTGGATGGCAGTACTCCTGGGAGGCAGTTGCCTTTTTTCATCAGCCTTGCTCAGAGAATAACCAGTAGGGGGTTGTGATCTAGGATAGAGTCATCCAGCCTCATATTAAAGCATTTTCCTTACCGGAAAAAAAAAAAAAAAAAAAAAGGTTTCTTAAAGTCTAATTAATACATAGCAGATAGACTCATTCAGTTGGAAGTGGTAGGTAATTAGGATGTTTAGCCTTTATGGTAGGAGGGGCTCATATCACATTCAGAATAGTCTTTGAACACCAAAATGTTGAGTTAAACTCACAGAAGAACATGAGAACATAAAAGTATAGTAAAAACATAATTAAGAAGAATTTAATGTTCATAATTAGAAAAAATGTTAAACTTAATTTTTTTAATTAATTATTTTATTAACATATAATGTATTATTTGCCCCAGGGGTACAGGTCTGTGAATCACCAGTTTTACACACTTCACTCATCATAGCACACACCCTCCCAAAAGTCCATAACCCCACCACCC
Source organism: Neogale vison (assembly GCF_020171115.1). NCBI lineage: Eukaryota > Metazoa > Chordata > Mammalia > Carnivora > Mustelidae > Neogale > Neogale vison. Next base: position 67,482,821 of record NC_058103.1, read on the forward strand.
TCTCCCTCCCCTCTCCCCCCAGCAACCCTCAGTTTGTTTTGTGAGATTAAGAGTCTCCCTCCCAGTTCCATCTTGTTTCATTTTTTCCTTCCTTACCCCCCAAGCCCCCCACCCTGCCTCTCAAATTCCTTATATCAAGGAGATCATATGATAATTGTCTTAATTAAGTTTTAACATTCAATCAGTTAATAATAATGAGTTAATAGTATGATCTAGTTACTATATGCCATAGTCTCTAAGAGCAAGGGCTTTGGAGCCAGACCCCTGGATTTCAGCCTCAGTCCAGGAGCTTTCTGACTTAGGCCAAGTTACATGACCTTTTCCTTTTATATAAAGTGGCAATGAAAATAATAAAAACTACTTTCATAGGATTGTTATCAGGACTATCTAAGAATATGAATGTGAACTTTAAAAACCCTCAATTCTATGCTACCTGAATTAATATCTATGTGTACAAATAAGTCAGTTAATTACGAGGAAGCTTCTGTCAACAATGAATAGGAACACTGAAGAAAAGCTAGTGAAAGTCAAAATAAGGGTGCCAGGGAAGACTGAGGAATGTGAAGGAACAGCTGAAGGAACGCTAGGTGGAAGCTGAAGCAAAGGGGAATTGCTGGCCCTAAGGCTTGAAAAACTGTCATACAGAATAGAGCCAAGTTCGTGTGGTTTAGTTATAAAAAGACAGTTTGTGGCACAATATAGGAGAAACAAATTCTTGTCACTAGTATCATGTAACTCATTGACCTAGGAAATAGTTTGGACCATGGGAGACCGTTTCATACCGTCTCCGGTGTGTCTGTGCTCGCGCTCACATTTTGCCTTTGCAACTAGATTGGGAGCTTTTTAGGGTTAGAGCTTTATCATTAAAAAAAAGCTTTTGTCCCCTAAGTTGTTGCCAAGAGTCATTCCTTAGGGAAGATTTGGTGAATGAACAGATGAATGAATGGTTGACACCTGTGAGGAACATAGCCAATAAAGAGAACATTGTGAAAACAAAACAAAACTTTAGAATTTCTTTTAGGCACTTTGGATAGTGCAGTTAATGGTGGATTGTATGACTTGATGGATGTTTTAAGAGCTCCAGAAACAGGGACAAGTAGAATGGAGCTCTCAAACACAAACGATGGGCCTATTTTCGGAATAATACCACATGCCCAAAGTTAATTATCCTGGTTTTTTTCCTACCAAAACCTACAAAATGTTTATAAACATACAAACACACACACACCTATTTTTATCCGCACATGTATCCCTTCTAATTCTCTCCTTATATCCTCAACTATTTTCTCTTGGCGGTACTTGCCATTATTTTGCTGTGTTTATTCACATCGCCCGGGTACTGCGGCTGTAGTCAAACTTGTGATTGTGTGCTTCATTCAGCAGAAAAATTTTTCCATCTCCACATATTCCATTCCCTTCAGACGCTTACAGTTTCTCCTCTGGCAGTCCTTCCCTTCCCATTAGGCAGTGTGATTCACCGTTGGGGTGCATTTGGGCACAAACCAGACCTTTTGTTGAGTTACTGTACTCCTACCTTCCTAATTATAGAATTCAAAGCAGAATGAGTGAATTAATAACATGTATTTATTGCCTGCAGGGTCCGGGGAAGCGTAATGCCGTGGCGCACTTACAGTAGCACATAAGCTCTCCCGTCTCCCCTCATCCTCCATTTTGCTCTGTGACTTCACAGCAGCAAGAATGGAAGGTGCACTTTACTCACCAGTGAGTAAATCATGTGAATGGCTGTTTTAAAGCACATGCCCAATTCACAGTTCACTGAGAGAACTGTACTTTCAAAAGCTCTCTGGGAACACATGCATGGAATTTGAAATTATACTAAGTACCGTGTTTCCTGAGGTACCCTAACTAAGGCAAGGGTGTATGGGCCTAGACGGCATTGAAATGTGTGCTGTTGCATTTACTTTCCCCAGTCTCAAAGAATTCTGAGATGTTTGATTCTCCAGCCGTTCAAGCATGCAGACAAATATTTGGAGTATTAGTATCAGAGAGAAGAACTCTGGGTTGCCAAAAGACTCTAGAAATAATTTCTCTTTTCCTGATAATGAGAAGGATTCTGATTCATTCTGTCTGAAGCAGTCTGTCCTAGTTGCCTCTGGACCCCTGTGATCACCTGTATTTCAGATCCATACAGGCTGATGGGGACCATACTATAGAGTCAAAGGCGCTTGGTTGGTTGGGGAAGTTGGGGAATTGATTGACATTTTTTTAATATCAGCTTGATTAAGATTTGGAGGGGAAAGATCCATCTTTCAGGAAACCTAATGACCAGGGTAGGTTAGGGGTAGAAATTAACTCTGGTGAAATGTGAATGCTTCCATTGGTTTGGAAGATTTCACTAAGCTCTTTTTTGAGAAGATGCTAAGATGAAGGAAATACGGGAAGTTATTACAAGCATAAGTAAGTGTAATAGTGAATTTAATAAGTTAACTATTAGTAATCTAGGCCAAAAATATAATTTTTACAAAGGTGTCATGTCACATGATGCTATGGGTATCTCAGGTGATCTGTAGACTAGATAACTAGAAGAATCACTTTTTTGGGGTGCCTGGGTGGCTCAGTGGGTTAAACCTCTGCCTTCAGCTCAGGTCATGATCTCAGGGTCTTGGGATCGAGCCCCACATCGGACTCTCTGCTCAACAGGGTGCCTACTTCCTCCTCTTTCTCTCTCTCTGCCTGCCTCTCTGCCTACTTGTGATCTCTGTCAAATAAATAAATAAAATCTTTAAAAAAAAAAAAAAAAAGGAAGAATCACTTTTTCCCTCCTAAATTACACTCCATAGGAGTCCCAATCAAAGTCAGAGCACTAAGCTGGGTAGACTGGTTCTAACCTCATTGAATAATTCCTATTAGAGAAGTTTCTTTCCTGTCTTCCTCTAGAAAACAGTGAAGTCTAATATAATTCCAATTCATTGGGTATTTTAAAAAGCAAAGTGAAAGAAACCAGAGGATTTTCCTATTGGGCCATTGGTTTTTAAGCTCTGAGTTTATGCTGAGTCTTGGCCCATGTTGTGTTTTATTTTATTCCTTTTAAATTTGGTATCTAACTGTCTGTCATTTGATTCAAGACAATGAAGCCTATTATGTGTATTTAAACTTTAAGCACATTTTGTAACAAAATTAGTAAATGCTTTCTCTTGAATATCAGTTGTATCCTACAGTTAGTATAAAAAATAGTTAAATGATGCACATTTAAACCAAACCCCTGCTTTAAAAAAATGTATTAAAGACCAGACCAAGAGAAATTCACATCATATTCACAGAAGATTCAGACTTCCTCCTCCGTAATTATTTTCAATTTCGTTTTTTAACATCCGAAATAAAATGAAGGCCAAAGTTTTAGAATTCTCAAGAGGTATTTTCTTCAGGTTCTAGTGCCTGTTATCACTATGCTGCATTTAACAGTGTGAAATAGCAGATGTGAAATAAACTGTAAATGAATTGTGCATATGTTCCACATTTGTCATGTTTTTATCAATAATTGAAATTTTTTTCAGCCATTGATCTTATCAATAACTTGCTGCAAGTAAAAATGAGAAAGCGCTATAGTGTGGATAAGACCTTGAGTCACCCTTGGCTACAGGTAAACATTAATCACTGGATATTTTCCCAATCAGATGGACTTATAAATATTTACGAGATCTTGGTATTATTTGTAAAAAATCTTTTGTTACATTCTTAAAAGTGTTAGTCTTATATCAATTTGTTTGCCAAAATGCATGCAACTTCTTAGGACTTAATAACAGTTTAGTGTTTCTAAATCTCTCTCTCTCTCTCTACCCATGACTATTTGACAGGGGAGAAATATACCACATTACACACTCACATATGTGCACTTATACATGCACCAAAAATAAAAACAGAAAAACAAAACAAAACAAAACAAAATCTAAGGGTCATTATAAAACTCCAAGGACCAGATTTCAAGAGCATCTGTATGTGTAATCCTGATAAATGTCCAAGCAGATGCCCATCTGGTCAAGCACTGTGCTTATTTGGAGGCTATATTTTTAAGTCCTGGGCTAATATGTGTGGAACAAATGCATGGCAAATATCAAGTATATGCATGTGTTTGGCTCCTCTTATATATTTATTTTCACATTAAACATTAGAGAAATGATACTATGCAATACTGAAGGATTATTCGTAGGCATTAAATTTCAAAGGAATATCAGTATTCCTAACTGTTTGACTGCAAGCATAATTGCCCACTCTTTTATGCATGATATTGTATATACAGTCTGCATTGGCAGAGTTTAGGTAAATAGGAAGGCTTTGGTGCTGATGTTGTCCCCTCAGGGTGCCTGAGGAAAGACACAGCACAGATAGAGTGGAAAGGAAAAGGTTGTAGGGAACTGACAAGACATGAAACCGTGTTTTAATGAGTTGTAATCATCTCTATGGTAATATTTTGGAATTTCCTCCTCAGGATTATCAGACCTGGTTAGATTTACGAGAGCTAGAGTGCAAAATCGGGGAACGCTACATCACCCACGAAAGCGACGACCTGCGGTGGGAGCAGTACGCAGGCGAGCAGGGGCTACAGTACCCTGCTCACCTGATCAATCCAAGTGCTAGCCACAGTGACAATCCCGAAAATGAAGAAACAGAGATGAAAGCCCTCAGTGAGCGTGTCAGCATCCTCTGAGTTCCATCCCCTATAATCTGTCAAAACACTGTGGAATTAATAAATACATACGGTCAGGTTTAACATTTGCCTTGCAGAACTGCCATTATTTTCTGTCAGATGAGAACAAAGCTGTTAAACTGTTAGCACTGTTGATGTATCTGAGTTGCCAAGACAAATCAACAGAAGCATTTGTATTTTGTGTGACCAACTGTGTTGTATTAACAAAAGTTCCCTGAAACACTAAACTTGTTATTGTGAATGATTCATGTTGTATTTAATACATTAAACCTGTCTCCACTGTGCCTTTGCAAATCGGTGTCTTTCTTCCTGGAGCCTCAAATTGGTAAGAGTCTATGGAACCTGTCCATGAACTAGTTCTGTTCTTTGTGTCCCATTAGCATTGTCATTATAAGGAAACTCTTGAAGAGTAGATTATTACCAGTTCTATGAACAACTCCAAAACTCATGTGGGGGGGGGGGAGAAGAAGAAGAATGGGGAATGGGAGATGGATCTACAATGCTCAACAAAAGTGCACAGAAGAGTTTACTGTATAGTTTCAAATCCTTTGCCTGCCTGGTGTGCCTCAGTTTGTTTAAACTCAAATAAATGGACCTAGGTGCGCCTACTACTCATAAGCCTAAATGCCTTAGAAATGTAAACTGCCGTATGTTACAGATACTTCCCCCTTTCTTACAATACCCTGTGTACTATGGAAAATCAGCAGCTAAGCAAACTTTTGCTTTTGTGTATTTTTCAATAATAACAAATAAATATTCTTGTCAAAGCATGTGTCCACTTGACTGAATCATTTTCATCTGCTTTCAGGCCATCTGGGAGCCGAGGTATCTACTCAAAAAACAGAGAAACTCTCATGGTTTAGAATTTAGCTTTAACTACTCTGAAGCCTTAACGTATGTTTCAAAGCGTAATGAAGATTGCTGTCTTGTGTGTCATCTAGTTTCCAGTAGAAAAAAGAGCTCTCCAAGCGAAAAACAGCCATAGCCAAACAGGAGACCTGGAGGCATCAATGAGAATATTACAAATGGCAATCTCAATGTACCTTTCTGGTTTAGTCAATATAAAACCATGTTTTGTTAAATAATGGCTCTAATTTCTTTCTGTAATTATCTAAACAAGAAGGTTCTAAAGTGAACTACAAAAATACACAAAGACTGGAGAATAATTCCTAAGGAGAAAGCCACCTGGGGTGAAGTTCTATAGCCTGAGAAAGAGAGACCTAATATTGGACTTTTCAGACTTTGGGGTAAGGAATGGGTAATGTGGGCTATTTTTCTTTATAGGAAGATGACAGAGCATTATCATGTATTATTGTTACTTTGTCACAGAAATGTTATAAATATTTGGAAGAATTTTTTAATTGTTATGAGATACTTGAATGTATTAGGTAAACATGTTAAGACTACACAATATGTACAGATAGCAGCAGGAGAGTTGGATCTTTCCAGTGGTTAGTCACTATTTTGTATTATTACCTTTCCTTATTCTTTTATATTGTCATTTATCTCTTATTCTAAGGGGTTTGAAATTTATGTCTCAGAGCACCAACTGAAACTTTACAAGCAGAAGAGTAAGCGACATCATAGAGTTCACCTGGCCAGCCAGACAAAGTCTGGATAGAAGCCAGGACAAGGAGTGAGCCAAAAGACCAGTTAAACTATTGTAATAAACCTTCTGGGATGATGAGGACCGGATATAAAATAGTAGTAAATGGAATTTAAATGTGGAATTTAAAGAAATCCAGAATGAATCCTAGGTTTTGGCTTGGATGATTGATGGAATTAATAATAAAAAGGAGTTACAGCCTTAGAAAGAGTGAGTTCATATTTGAACATGTTGAATGTAAAGTTCTATACAACACCAAGTTTGGGATATCCTGAAGGTATTTATATATGTGCCTGGAGATTAGGGAAGAATTCTGGAGGTGAAGGTACATATTTGTGAGTCAAAAGCCCACCATATGTTGATTAAAATGACTTGGATCCTTGGGGATAGAGTGAGACAGAAATGATCTTGGGACACAAACCTGAGAAATACCAATATGGAAGGTTCAGTCAGAATGAAAGGAAAATTGAAAAGAAATGTTTAAAGGAGGAATTAAATGAAGCAATATTACAGAAGCCAAAGGAACAAGTTCAAAAATGAAGTAGACAACAGTAAAAAATTCTATGGAAAGAGAATGATTTCAACCTTTTGGGGACCACCCTTGCCAACCATTCCAGCATTTTGGAATGAATATGACTACAGCTACATTCAGAACAGCCACGTCAAAGGGACAACTGTGTGGCAATGCTATTGACACAATCTGTTGTGCCTTGTTATGAAGCACGGGGCAGGGTTGGGGGGAAGGCTGATGTTCAGAGAAAGAGGGGGGCCACTGAAAATCATGCCCCTTTTCTTCCACCCAAAATATCAGGGATGCTGCAAAGAATCCACTTTCATTGAATGAGCACTCACTTTCTATGCTAAATTATCATCAATAAAACTGTCCAGAATTCACATCTGTGGTATCTCATGGTATCAAATGATATGGGCAGCTCTGTAGTCTATGTTTAATTCAAAAGACATCCCAGCATTTTTGATACAGAAGTATCTTCTGATTCTAACAAAAAGAAGAGAAATGACAAAAGCAGGTCTTAGGGAGGCTGTGTCCTCTGACTTTGTCTCAGAGGCGATACTCCTTAGGCAATGACATTATCAGCCCACCCAAGATGCCATAAAAATTGCTGGTCTCTACGTATCCTGAGTCATCAGCAGAAACTGCCACTGTTCTTGCATTTGGCCTGAGCAAGAGGCCAGTGCTGAGAAAAGTATTTTGATCCCTGATGCTCTTGATATGTCCATTTGTCCCTAAGGAAGAGACCGTCTTACATCTAGTGAATACTCACTCCAATGGAGACTGTTTTGAGAAATATGTAGTGAACCATTGTATTGAATGTATAAAACAAGTACAGCGGTGAAAATAAGGCAGCCATCTGTCTCCCCTGCATTCATTATCCAGTCAGGGTTAAGTCTGACTACCCCTGTGAAGTGATTATGTTTGCAGACTGTTCGTTTGGACTTGGTTTAAGAAACCACGTACTGGTTCATCTGAAGATCCACCAAGGCCCATGGAGAAGGGCTGACTGCTTTCAGCGGCCAAAAAGGAACAGTTTCTTCATCTCAGCCTTTACACATTGCTTAAAAGACGGTTCTGTCCACCCCACTCCCTTGTCTTTACTCCTAGTCATCCTTTAACCCTGCATTTGACCTATGTCTCCTATTGTTTTTGCTCCCCTGCTTCTCTTTAACTACCTTCTTTTTTGTTAGATATTTTAGTATCCACCAACAAATTACCCCTTGACTTAAAGCAGGCTCAGCTTCCCACTTTCAAGAAAACAATGTAAACAAATCGGCTTGAACCTTGCGTCTCCTTTTCGCAAATATCTAATTTCTGTCTTTTCTTTCTCTGGCAAATTTCTTCCTTTTTTTTCCCCCTTTGGCTTCTGTGTTTATATACCATGGAATACAATTTTCACTTTTATTGTTGATAAAGCTTATCTCACAAAAGTCATCAGTGTCCTCTAACTGAAAATGGATGAATTTTCTCAATATAGCTTAGAGATTAGAAACCCAAATGTAGAGACAGACTAACTTTGGCTTGATTTCTGGGTGACCATGGAAGGTCTGCAATCCCTCATACATCTTTAGGAGTGTTGTGAAAGACTAAAATAATACAAACATACGGTTCAATGCATAACTGGCTCCAGACATCAATAAAGTCGTCAATAAGTGGTTTGCTTTCCTTCAGTCATTCATCAACTACTCTTGACTCCTTTCTGTGTGCTGGGACTAGAGCAGCCGAGAGGTAGATATGGTCACTATCCATATTTCCTATGACCTGTTCTCTCTGAGGTCCTGCCTCCATTTATTTTGATGGCTACTGAAAGGGGCATGAACTTTGAAGCTTAACAGGCATAGATCCAAATCCCAATCCCAGGTTTTGTTAAGTAAACTTAGACGAACTACCTTGAATCTCAGTTTCCTCATGAGTAGAGGGGCAACAAGGCCCATTTTAAAGTGCAGGTGGGATAACTGAGGTAAGTGTGTAAATTTCTAAGGCAAATTGCTGGCATACGTTGCAGGTCAACAGATACGAATTTTCTCCACTCCCCGAACTCTGTATGTATTTGCCAAGGCTTTTCTTACTTTGTTTTTCAATCTTTTCTCCTTGTGGTTTATTTCCAAATCCATATTGGCTACCCTAAACTCTTAGCCATCCAGTTTACTCTCTCTATGAATATAGACTCTATTTATCTAAAGTTCCCACAGTAACCTCTATTCCACATGTCTAAAATCAGTTTTATCATTTTCACCCTCAAATCAGCTGCTTCGTAGACTTCTTCTAAGTGGAACCTTTTTCTTCAGGCTCTTCTCCTTTCCATCTACTCCCTACACCACTGCCAGGCTTATCTTCACCAAAATTGCTTTCATCCTTTATTCACATGTTTTAAAATCCTCAAAGACTCTGCTCCCAGTTATCTACAAGATACATTCAAATTCCCTAATGTTACAAAAGTCGAGGGGTCCAAAAATTAATAAAGCCCTATTCAATAAGAATTCTATGTATCTCACAGGTTTCTGGACCACAGATAGAATTTCAGGATTTAGACAGGAATTAGTTTCACCTCTTTGAAGTTCTTTTCTCATTTCTATAACAAAATGGGAAGCTAGACAATATGACTTCTAAACTATCTCCTAACTCATAGATTTTTATGAAAGCATGGTTTAATTTTAATGTCATCAAGATGTCAATGATGCACACTTTTTCTCAACTCTCTTTGTTTCTAATTCTCTGGGGCAATGCTGTTTTGAAAAAGGGACCATCACATCCTTCCCTGGTCTCCCTTGTGTCAAAGATTGTGTCCAGGAAATTTTGACAATAGGTGACTTCTTTAAGCGAATCTAGGCTACCAGCTAATCTACTGAAAAGTGTGAACATTTGTTGCAGAACTTCTTTTTGTATCAAGTGAAATGGTAAGACTTTGAAATAAGATTTAGTTTTTCGGAAATGGAAGAATCTTCATGTCTTCTGCTGTTTTGCTTTGTTTTGTTTGTTTTTTCTTTTTTTAATATGCCCTAAAACACTTGGATCTTCTCCTTTTGAAATATTTTAGTGTAGCTTAGTCTGAGAACAAAGGTTAGGCTTTACCTGAGCTTTGGGCACTTAACTGATCTCAATTGTCAAGGAAATTTTTATTTTCTTCTCATAATTTTGCTTCCACAGAGACAGGGATAATTAGAGGCCAATACCTGAGTGTGACCCATATTTATTAGGTCTTGTGTCAAGTCTCTAGCTGCAATCTATGCAGGAGATTTCATCCTTTCAGGCAGAGGAGCAGAAGGAATCACTTGATATGGAAGTCAGAAGAACCACTGACATGAATGGAGGGAAAGCTTCTGATGAAGTAAAGGGCTAATATGAAGGAAGACACAGGGAGTAACATTTCCAGGTTAAGTAAAGCTAAATTAGCAAAAGCCTCAAAAACCAGGAAGAGGAATTCAACCTTAGCCCCCAAATAAGTAGGAAGCTATCAGAAATTTTTTGTTAGGGGAATCACAGAATTCTTTATTTTGCACTTAAGAAAGAAGAAAATTTGGGAGGGGGATTTCTAAGAATTTAAATATTATCTTTAAGTCATGTTTTTGTTAATAGAAAGTAAAAGGATTTTGAAAAATAATACAAGCAGAGTCCAAATTAAACAGACTATTCTCTCATTACTTCCTTTTGAAGACAGAGTACTCTTTTTTTTAATTTTCAGATGTGAATTTTTTCCTCACACTTGTTTCTCTTTCTTCAGACACCGAGATAAACTAAGAACATCTCAAAGGAGATAGTGACTTGAAGAATAAGCCACACTTGGACTTCATAAAATTGTAGCTTGTGTACATAGAGAAATAATCATTAGAGCCAATTATCTTTAGACAGACTGATGTTTCAAATTCTAATTACAAAGTTTTAGCCTTGTTAATGCATGTGCTTCATTTTATATCCTGGCTACCACATTTTATTGTTACAATTCATTAAAAATAATGTGAAAATGAAGATGATCATAAACTTCATCATATAAGCAAAAGAAAAAATAGGGCCTGGGTAATGATAACAACATTTTATACTTGCATAGCAACTTCCTTTTAAGGAGCTCAAAACATTTCACAAACATTATCTCATTAATCCTATGAGTAAAGCAATAAAAAATAGATCTCTGCGCTAAGGAAATTGATGCAGAGAAGGGCTACAGTTTGTTTCTAATGTTCCACGTTGAATTATGAGCAGATGAAGTGGAAGTAGTTAGATTCATTTTTTATTTTAAAATTTACGTATAGTAAAATTGGCTTTTTTTGGTCTACATTTTTGATGAGTTTTAACGCATATAAATCAATGTCCCTATCATCACATTCAGGGTACAGAATAATCCTATCACTCAAAAAAAAAAAAATTCTTTATGATACTCCTTTGGAGTCAAGTTCTTTCCAACATTCACCCCTAGCGAACACTAATTTGCTCTCTATCCCTACAGAGTTGACTTTTTTAGAATTTCATATGAATAGAATCACAGAGTCTATAAACTTTTGTGGTTGGTTTCTTTCCCTCAGCATAATGCCTTTGAGAGTCATCTGTGTCGTGTCATGAGTCAGTGGTTTATTCTTTTTTATTGCTGAGTAATATTCCGATGTATCAAGTTTATTTATCCATTCACTTATTGCAAGACATAGGGGTTGTTTCCAGTTTGAGTTGGTTTTTAATAGATTTATCTACAGATTGTATGAAAATAAGTTTCATTTCTCTAGATTAGACTCCCATGAGCAACGCTGCTGAGTTACATGGTGTCTATTAACCTTATAAGAAACTGATTAACTGTTTTTCAGTTCTGTACCATTCAATATTCCCACCTGAGGCATATGAAAGTTCCAGCTGCTTTATAGTCTCATTAGCACTTGGTATTGTCACTCTTAAAAAATTTATTTTTCGAGGGCGCCTGGGTGGCTCAGTGGATTAAGCCTCTGCCTTTGGCTCAGTTCATGATCTCAGCATCCTGGGATCAAGACCTACATCGGGCTTTCTGCTCGGCAGGGGGTCTGCTTCTCCCTTCCCCTCTGCCTGCCTCTCTACCTACTTGTGATCTCTCTCCCTCTGTCAAATAAATAAATAAAATCTTTTTTAAAAAATTTATTTTTCCCATTCTAATCAGCATGCAATGGTATGACATTGTGGTTTGCATTGCATTTCCATAATGGGTAATCATACTAGTATCTTTCCCGTGTTTATTTTCCATTGGAATATCTCTTTTAGTAAAGTGTCTGTTCAACTGTTCTGCTCTTAGTAGTTCTAGAAATTTTATAGATTCTTGGGAACTTTTCTACTCAGGCGATCATCTGCAAATAGACAAAATGTTACTTATTCCCAATCTGAGGCATTTATTTCTTAATCTTTGTATCTAAACTGTCAAATTTAGGCACACATTTATTTGTATTATTCCCTTATTATCCTTTTAATATGTGGAGCTTGTGGTGGTACTCTTTATTCCATTTTTGATTTTGGCAATTTGTATCTTCTCTCTTTGTTCTTTGTTAGTCCAAATACAGGTTTATAATTTTATCAACCATTTCAAAGAACCCCCTTTCAGTTTTAATTATTTGTTTCTACTGCTTTTTGTTTGTTTGTTTTAAACCTAATTGATCTTATCTTTATTATTACTTTCTGCTTCCTTTAAATTTCTTTCTAATTTCTTAAGGTATGTCTTCAATGATCAATTTGATATTTTTATTTTTAATACAGCATTTTATTGCTAAGTATTTCCCTCAAGCATACTTTAGCTCCATTTCTCAAATACTGATGTGTTGTATTTTAATTTTTTGTTAAATTCAAAATATTTTCTAATTTACCTTCAATCTTCCTCTTTGACCCATGGATTATTTAGAAGTATATTCTTTAATTCCCAATTGCTTGGAGATTTTTCAGTTACCTTCCTGTTATTGATTTCTAGTTTAATTCTTTTATGATCAGGCAAAATATTTTGTATGATTCCATTCCTCTTGAATTTGTTATGATGAAGAGATGGCTAATCTCGAGAATGTGTCATGTGAACTTGAAAAGAATATGTATTCTGCTATTGTGGGCTGAAGTGTTCTACAAAGATCAACTAAATCTATTTGATTAATGGTGTCGTTCAGTTCTTCTGTGTCCTTCTGGTTAATTTTACACAGTATATGTTTTTCCATTCTTTTATCCAAAACCTACATCCATATATTTAAAAGTAATTTTCTTGTAGATAAAATGTAATTGGGTCCTGAATTTTTAATTCATTATGAAATCTTTTTTTTTTTTTACATTGGTATGTTGAGACAATTTAAACTTGACATAATTATTCTTATTTTTGGATTTAAGTCTACCATGATTTTTTGTTTTCATTTCCTCTCTTTTTTTTATTCCCTTCCTTTCTATTTCTTGTCTTATATTGAATTATTAGAATACTTTACATTATTCCATTTTGCTTTATTTGTTGAGTTTTACTATTTCTCTTTGTTAGTGGTTGATCTAAGGATAACAGTAGACATACCTAACATTTTCATAGTGCATGTAAAGGTAATATTTTACCACTTCAAGTGAAATATAGAAAGTTTGCCACCTTTTAGATGCTTTATCTTCTCTTCTTTATGCTGTGGTTGTAATACATATTACATCTACATATACTGAAAAATCCCATCAGACTGTTAAAATTTTTGCTTTCAACATACGCTTTTAAGAAGAGCTTAAGGGGAGATTTGTCTATTATGTTTACCCTTATTTTTACTACCTCTGTCCCTCTTCTTTCACTGCTGACATTCCAAATTGTCCTCCAATGCCATTTTGAGTCAACCCAAAAAACTCCCTTTTATGTTTCTGTAAGAGCATTTTTGCTGGCAACACTTCTCTAGTTTTCCTTCATCTGAGAATATCTTTATTTTGCCTCCATTCGTAAAGGATTCTTGTATTAAATGTAGGATTCTTGTATTAAATGTAGAATTCTAGGTTGACATTTCTTTCAGTACTTGAAAATTTCCCACCACCTTCAGACCACTGCTTTCTGGATTCTGATAAGAAATCTGCCACCAAAAAACTAATGATGTCCTGTATGGTGACTAACATAACATAGTAATAATAATAGAAATATGCCATCATTTCTGGGCATGGATTTCTTTGCACACATCCTGTTTAGGTTTCACTGAGCTTCATGAATCTTTAAGTTACAGCTGGCCAAATTTGTAAAGTATTTCCTCATTCTTTCTTATAATGGATTTTCTTAACCACAGTCTTTCTGTTATTTTTATGGGACTCCAATAACATGAATGTTTAACCTTTTAGTATTGTTCCACAGATCCCCAAGACTCCCTTCATTTTTTTAATCTCTCTTTTTCAAATGAGATACTTTCTGTTGATCAAGTTCAAACTAATTTGCTCCTCCGTCATTTCCATTGTGTTCTCGAATCCATCCAGTGAATTTCTAGTTTTTGTTACTTTATTTTTCAGCTCTAAAGTTTACCTACAGTTTTATTTTCATGTCTATTATTACTCTTCTGAGACTTTTTAACCTTTCCATTCATTTCAACAGTATTTGGCATTACTTCTTGAAGTACATTTAAAACCACTACTTTAAATTTTTTCCTGATAATTTCCACATCTATGCCATCTGTTGAGAGTTTCTTGCTTCTTTGTATGCTAAATTTGGGGATTTTATCATGAACATTTTGAATATTATGTGGGTTTTTTGGCTTTGCTTTAATGTTGTAGAGTATTGATTGCATTATTTGTTTCTCAATTTTAATAGTAATCCTGTTAGATTCAAGCTACAAATTCCTATTTGCCTTCTATGGGCTATAGTTCCAAAGTCAGTTAACTTTTTAACACTTGTGCTGTGCCATTTGGACCTGTCTCTTGTGTGCACTATCCAGGGGCACTCTAGGATCTGGAAAATGGTCTACCTCACAATTCAGTTCTCAAAGCCTTTGATAAGCAGATTAGATAAGGTTTAAGCATGCACAACTTGTGACTGAGCCCAAAAGTTCATATGCAACTTTTTGGAGTTATTTTCCTGAGCTCCCTTTTCTCTGAGATCTTCCTGACAACTTCTGTCTCACAGGAGCACCCTTTTAATGGTCCTCTGTCTAGAAAGTCAGGACTGTGGCTTTCCCACTCTGTAACATAATCAGCATGTCTGAGTCTGTCTCCAGGACCAAGCAGATATAGAGAAAAAGACGCAGTGGGGTATTTTCCTACATTCTTGCAACAAGAGTTCTTCTGGTCAAGGAGAAGCACTCCTTCATTTGAGTGTTAAGTGCCTACCAGTCATTACCATTGTTATCACTGCTGTTTTAGGGTTAGCTGTGGTGAAATATCATAGACAAAAGCATAGAGTATTTTCCCTCCCTTTCTCTGACCAGGGGCCCTTTCCTGCTCATTAGCTAGGTGATAGCTTCTCTTGGAGCTGTTTCTGTTCACATTCAATGCACAGTCTCAAGTTCCAGGCTGCTTGTGAGTTCATTGCCAAGAGATACCAGAGAAGAAAAAAAATGGGAAATTTATTACTGATTTGATGCTCCTTCACATTCTGGTTTCCTTCCCCAATCTGCCTACTACAATTTACTTTTCACAGTCCTCAGATAGCGGCTGTATGCATTATGTTCAAGGGTTTTAGTCTCTTTGGGGGAAGAAATGGAGTGGAATATGTTTATTCCATTTTGATTGGAACCAGAAACCAAGGTTTATGTTCTTGAGTCCTGGTCATCAAACCAATCTTGAAAGTGTGCTTTAGTCTAAAGCCTAAAGCAAATGTCCAAACAGTAAAAGTATATACACTTTAAGTAGCAAAGGTTTTGCCATAGACTCAAACATCTCATTTAACTCTGCCATAACTCTGAAAATTGTATGATAGGTGTCTTATATATTTTTATCTTTACAGTTAGGGGACTGGGGTACAAAGAAATTAAGTAACTTACCCAAGGCCACACAGCAATAACTAATGGGGTCAGGTTTTAATCTAGATAGTCTGACTCCACAGACCCAGCCCTTAATCATACACAGGTGCTTAATATTCTATTTCTATTTTCTTTTTGTTTTATTTTAGTGTATGTGTTGTTGTGTATTTATGAGAGAACAGTGAATATAACTATATAGCTACAAGCATAGCTTATTTTACCTCAAGTTTAGGAGGCAGAAAAGATTAGTTAGCAAAGCAGTGATATGACCACTTCTCAGAAAAACTGAGAGAATATTTTGGGAATCAAAACAATTTTAAAGTCCACTGATCATTTGAATATATGTGTGTCTCAGCTGGATTTATTCACACACTTCTTTTCCTTTCATATCTTTAAAATCTAATGTTAAGTAGAAGGGCATATGGAAGATAGGAGGTTTTTGTTAGAATCAGTCCCTGCTATCAAAATATATTTTTTTATTTAAAAATTCAATAGTTTTCCCTTATCTATAAAATTAAAACCTCAACCAAGATACTAATGTAAGCCTATAAAAAGTGAAATCTGTTAAGTAGAGCTAGTCTTGGGTTACCACAAGATGAGTACAGAAATAATAAGTGTTTAGGTATTTTTATGACAATTTGATAGTTTTTCTGTTATTAAATATAATAACTAAAAAGCAGACTCATATTTTTTGTCCTCATTTTTATTTTACTCTTATAGTAATTCATTTTTACTATACTTTCTAAAAGTGTAACTACACTTTGGATTGGAAATTAAAACAAAACAAAACAGAAAAAACCCCTGCTTACCTCACCAGTTTGAAAAGTGCCACACTGCCTTCTAATTTTAGAAGAAACAGTGGCAAAATTAATTAGAACACAGGGTCCCTGACATGATTTTCTTCCTTCAGAGATTCTTAGTGTTTCTATAAAGTATGCCTGGCATTTTAAGTAAGGTTGTATAAGAGACGAAGTCCCAGAGAAAGTCCCCAGAACTAATGTTGAATCTCTGAAAGCTGGTGTTTATATTTCTTTCTTTTCCCTTGAACTTTAGGCTTGGAGAGTAAGCACCCCCCAGTTCCATAAGGAAGAGCCCAAAAGCTGCTGCCACAGGGGAAGGTTACTGAGGACAGGTAAGGTCCTGGCCTGGGTGGGACTTCTCAGGGGACTGGACATCCTTGAGGACCACTGTTCGTTTCTTAGCCCTTAGGAGATAAAAGGCAGTGAAGACCAAAGAGAGAGGAGTGGAAGCAAGTGCATCCCAGCACAAGACTGGCTATTTACCTTATTACTCAACACAACAAACAGATCTTACTCTTAATCAGCTCAACCAACATCCTACTAATTAATATTTTTTCACCCACATGCTACATAAACATTGATGTCTGGTTTAACACAACAATCAGCCAACTTCTCTGGAGGTTTCCTTAAATATCTAGAATTAGATCTTAATAAAAGAATGTATTGCAACAAACAGTAAATTTGTTCTTAGAGAAAAGAATGGTCTACAGTGTGGAGATTGTGTTCCTTGTGATAAAGTTTTATAACATTTAATCAGAAAAACCTATCCAAATTTGTTCAAGACATTTTCTTTTCTATTTTGCCTTTTCCACCCCCTAGTAGATCCAAATCTCAGTATTATAAAAACAAAAGTATTTACAGAATTTGAAAATTGGGACATATAAATGTCTGAGTTTGTTCTAACAAAAATACTAATAAGAATTAGTCAAAAAATACAGAAAAGAAAATTAAGTTGTTATATATATATCATGTCCTCTAAACTTGTCCATCAGTGTTGGCTTATAGCCTTCTGATATCAGTTGCCTAAATACATTTAAGTCTTTCCAAATAGTTGAGCAAATCTATCTTGTAAAAATTAATAAATGTTTTTTGTGAGATAGGAAACCCAGTGTTTTGTCCAGGATTTCCTGGAAATTCTTGGGGCAGCCTGATATTTCTCCCAGTGTGATATCTCTTCCTGCTTACAAAAAAATAGTTTGGATCTCCTTGTGTTTTTTTTTTTTTCTAGTCTGTATTTACCCAAATGTGAACGATAGTCTTTCATTTCCCTAAATTATCACTTCACAAGGCATCTGTGCTTTGTAAACCTTTCCTGAAGACTGGGTTCATAATAGTTCCTACTTCATAGAACTGTTAAGAGCATAAAGTGAACATATGAAAGGGAACTCCCTGGTATACAGTAAACATCTAATAAATGCTGGTTGTTATTATTAATTTAGGGTTAATGGTATGGATATCACTCTTTCAACCCAGCTGTACATATCTTAGTTCCTATTAACTTTTCTTAGGCAAAGGAACTCAGCTCACTTGCTCAGGGTCTCTCTCTATATATCTTTTTTTCTGTATCCCTCTCCCTCTCTCCCTGTCCCCTTTTCCTTGTCTCATGTCAGACATGGGACCAGGAATCTTTTGATGGACCCGTTCATTGCCCAAGCTCAAGTGACCTATCAAGGAGGAATTGCTCCACTACTCTAACAGTTGGAGTCAGGCCAATCACTTGTGAGATTAAAAGTTAAAGTAGCCCCAAATTATAATTTGATTTTACCCGAAGCGATCTCCAGTATTGAAACCATCGTTGAAGGAAGGAGAGTTAGATTGGGTGGAAAGTGACTCTTAGAAAACTCATATCAAATGTGGTTCCACTTTCAGGGGTGCCTGGCTGGCTTAGTCGGTAGAATATGTCACGCTTGGTCACAGGGTCTTGAGTTCCACCCCCAGGTTGGGCCTAGAGCCTACTTAAAAAAAATATATTGTTCCACATTCAATCTTGTAATAAGCTATAAGCAGCAAATCTAAATAAGAAATAAAGACTTGGATTTCTTTGTTTAATCAATTCAGGTAAAATTATATTGAAAACACTCTTTCCAAAGAAATAAAATCTCATACTAACAGACCTCTAAGGAAAAAAGCCAACAAACTTTCAAATATTTAACCAAACTTATTCTTCTACTTACTGAATTTTTAGATACTGTTCATGTATTAGTTTCTTAGGGCTGCAGTACCAAAAAAACTTGGTAGCTTAAAACAACAGAAATGTATTCTCTCGTAGTATTAGAGACCAGAAGTCCAAAATCAAGATGGTGTCAGGGCTGTGCTCCCTCTGAAGGTTCTAGTAGAGAGTATTTCCTTTCTTTTTCCAGCTTCTGCTGGCTCCAGGAATTCCTTGGCTTCTGGCTGCATAATTCCAATCTCTACCTCACACTTCACATGACCTCCTACTTTGTGTGGCTTCTCTGTATGTTTCTTTTTTTCTTTTTCTTTTTTTTCCCCATTTTATTTTATTTTATTCCTCTTCATTGTTTATGCACCACACCCAGTACTTCATGCAATATGTGCCTTCCATAATACCCACCACCAGGCTCACCTATGTATGTTTCTTGTAAGGATATGCTGTCATTGAATTTAGTGCCTGCCCTAAGCCATGATGATCTCATCTTGATCTCATCTTTAACTTAATTACATCTGCAAAAACTATTTTTCCAAATAAGGTCACATTCTCTGATTTGGGAAGTTAGGATATAGGTATACCTTTTTTTTTTTAACAATTTTTTAAAAATTGAAGTATAATTAGCATAGTGTTATGTAAGTTTCAGGTATAGAACATAATGGTTAAGTAATTCTATACAGTACTCAGTGCTCATCACAATAAGTATACTCTTAACCCCTTTATATATTTTGCCCTTCCTCTCACCCATCTCCCCTCTGGCAACCACCAATTGGTTCTCTATATTTAAGAGTCCGTTTTTTTGTTTGTCTCATTTCTGTTTCTTTGTTCATTCATTTGTTTTGTTTCTTAAATTCCACAAGAGTGAAATAATATGGTATTTGTTTTTCTATGACTGATTTATTTCACTTAGCATTATACTCTCTAGGTCATCCATGTTTTTGCAAATGGCAGGAACTCATTCTTTTTTGTGGCTGAGTAATATTCCTTTGTAGATAGATACATCTTCCTTACCCATTCATCTGTGGATGGACACTTAAGTCTTCAATATCTTTGCTACTATAAATGATTGATAGGAATGCAAATTGGTACAGCTGTGGAAAACAGTATGGAGTTTCTTCAAAAAAATGAAAAATAGAATTACCATAAGATCCAGTAATTCCACTACTGGATATTTACCCAAAGAAAATGGAAACACTAATTATAAAAAAAAAAATGCATCCTTATGTTTATTGCAGCCTAATTTACAAACAGACATATCTTTTTTGAGACCACAGGTCAACCCAGCACAGCTCAGAAAATGGATAATAAACTTAGTAGGGGGGAAAAAAACTTTTCTAGAAAAATCTCACTGATTGGGTAGAATTAGGGTAAACATGAAATGGTAAAAAATACTTGAAAATCTGGCTATATTTTAGTATATACAATAATTTTAGCAAAGCTAACAATCTAGTAAATGAATTATGATATCAGGGAAATGAAAGTGGAAATTTGAAACTTCTTTTTACCCCTTGAGACTATTCTTTATATTATAATGTATGATTGCTGAGATGGTTACAGATACTTTGATCACAGGTAGAATCAATTTTAGCTGAGCTCTTTAGAATATTCAGAAATCAGTTAAATTTGAGCTTATAAAATATAACACTCACAATTTTTTTTAAGTTGAATGAGGATTTCCATAGCTGAAGAATTTAAACTTACCTGAATTCACTTGGACACTTGTTTATCTCAAAACATACTCCTATAGATTAGTATTATTCTATATTCTGGAAGAAGTCCCAGTTTGATGGGCTTAATAAGAAATAAGAAGATATTTTGGGCGCCGGGGGTTTCTCAGTTGGTTAAGCGACTGTCTTCGGCTCAGGTCATGATCCTGGAGTCCCAGGATTGAGCCCCACATCAAGTTCCCTGCTAGGCATGGACTCTGCTTCTCCTGCCGACCTCTCTCTTCTCATGTTCTCTCTCTCTCATTCTCTCTCTCTCTCTCAAATAAATAAATAACATTTTAAAAAAAGAAAGAAGATATTAAAGTCCTAAATCTTGACCTACAATATCACAGGTATATTATAATGTCAGTAATTTCTCACCAATTGGCTAAGCAAACTAAAATTATCTTTTTTTTAATATCAGAAAATAATAGGAAAGATGAGGCTCTTCATATCTACTTATCTAAGTTAGGTTGTGATCTAAGGAATTTTCAGCTACCCTAAAAGTAAATCAGTAGACTATCATAATGTGCTTTTAATTATATTCATTAATATTCATTTGGGAAAAGTGTATCATAGTTTCTATTTCAAGAACAAAAGCTGGAATATGAAACCTTGCTTTTGTCTAGAACATTCAGTTTGAGGCTAATCTTTTCAAGACCTTTCTCTAAGGAGATTATTGTTCTTTAACAGTTCAGTTACTGAAATATAAAAAAATTTGCTCTATTGAATTATAAACAATTTCTCTAGGGAGTACCCTATTTAGACCAAAAGTGAATGATTTCAGCTTGGTTTAATAATTTGCCCCATCATTTTCTACATTAGCATAGAGAATTAATCAAGTGGTATGAATCAAAACAACCGTCAACAGAGAATGTCAGTGGTTTCATGGCACCAGAACTCCAGTCCTGAACAATGACATAGGCACACCACTGTGAGTGCTTCACATGCACTAATTCATAGAATACTCAAAATAGTTCTGTTGTTATCATTCCCATTTTATAGATGAGAAAACTGAGGATCAGAGAGAATAAATAACTTGAGCCAAGATACAAACCAGGTAGTTTTGCTCCAGAGTCCTCTCAACTCCCCAAAACTTGGGTTTTTCCTTAATGTTATACAATAAACATTTTCCTAAATAATTACCATTATTTGAAAATGCTGTCGACAGAGCTATACAACATTCTTGTATTTTTACTGTAATTTATTTTATTATTCCTTATCTAAGTTTTCTGGGATCTTTTTGCTATTATAAATAATATTTATACAAATGTCAGACCAACTTTTTGATAATTGCTTTTTTAAAAGTGGAATTGACAAATACAAGAATGTGAATTTTATAAGGTACTTAATACATTAGGCAAAAGGCTTCCAGAAGGCTTACATCAATTTACAACCCCAGGAGTACTAGCTAGATAACAAAAGATAGCATAAGCAAAGACACACAGGGTGAGATAACATGGTGGTTTCAGCCATGGAAGAGCGACAGAAGCAGGCAGGATCCAGGCCATGACGTACAGGGAAATTAAAAAAAAAAAATAGATATTAAGCACTCCTAGGTTTCTGAGTTGGATGAGTCTACTGGATCACCCAAAGAGAAATCAGATGAAAAGAGTAGTCAGTTTGGAAGAAAGATAATGAGATCAGATTTAAATATATTAAATATAAACTGTGTATGGCATATCCAGATGGCTATTTTAGATTTTCTGGTCAAGAACTCAGGAAGCCAGGACTTCAGATGTAGATATGAGAGTCATTATTTTATAGGTCACTGGAAACTGGTTGATCACTCAAAGTACATGACAGGGAAAAGAGAAACCAGAGCACAGAGTTTTGGGAGCAACAATATTAAGAAGTCTTATAATCTAGCTTCTCTAAACCGAATTTTTTTGAAATATAAATAACTGTAATTTTGTGATAACTAGCTCTAATCATACAATCACATCATGGTTCTGAGTTTGTGTAGCAATAACGCCCACTTTCCGACTGACTCGTTTTATACATATCAAATAGATTTAAAATGTGGTAAGAGAGGGACCCAATAATTTTGCCTTTAAAATATACATTTAGGATTTTAGAAATTCAATTTTGCTCTAAAAAGAAAAAAATTTATAACAAATTAGAATAGTAACATGATACATACACTCATCTCAAGAACCAGGAATTTGGAGTAATTACCAAATTTTGAGAAATTAGTATAATTTTGCTATTCTCTAGCCAGCAGACAATCATGAGAAGCCCTACCCCTACCCCATCCCCCAAGCTGAAAGACATTTTTTTTCTTTTGGAAGAGCCCATCTAAACCATGTAGATTTGTATGCTTTGCCACCTTGTGGTCATTGTGGTTCTTTGCATGACTCCATCTGTACTGTAGTTTGAAGACTTTCCTGTTAAAATGGCTTGATGTTTTTATGTATTTAATTAACAGCAATACTAGCACAAATATATTAGAATAAACTTGAGTGACTTTGACAAAAAAGATTGTCATGCCAAGATGAATATTTATCTGATGAATTTATTGCAGGCTGATATATTTGCTTGATAACTTTTTCTGGACCTTTCTTAAATGTGTTTTTTCCACGTGTTGCTACAGTAATCATTTTCATACAGAATAAATGTTAATAATAATAAGAAAATGTTTATTACTCTCGACAGTCTGAGTATTAGCATATTTTTTTTGAATTTCACTGAAGTTTTAACAGAAAATAAATCTCATGATATGGCATATACAGAGTATATATATGATTAAGTAAGACAGCTTTCTGTAAAACTCAAGCCGAAGCATCCAGGAGTGTTTAGGTTAAGCTCTAGTTTCTATTTTTCTAGTTCATTCTATTAGAAACAAATGTGCTGGAGAAATGAATTTTTAAAATGCCTCTAGAGGTTTAGTAGCCATTGCCAGATAACTAATGTAATACAGATGCATTTTTGAGAGGTTTGGGTGATTTGAAAGAGAATAATTACTGTACACTTCATTATACTTTTGTTTCATCTTCTGATTCCTTTTCACATGAGATTCGATTTTTCCAATGTTTGTGAATCTACGAAATATTCAAGTGTTTGTCTTGGAAGCTCTGCAGGGAGCTTCATCTTTGTTTTAGGGCTCTTTCTGAGGTATAAACAGAGGTCTTTTGCCATTCCAAGTCACTAGCTCCCTGTGTCTTGAGGCAATAAACTGGGTTTTGAACAAACGGTTTTATAGCAATTAACCATTCTTAAGCTGCACTTTACCTCTCAAAATATAGGAGATACCATTAAAATTTAGCAAAGAACAGCTGAGCTAAATTTCCTTAAACTTTTTTCCTTTAAAATAAGATACACCTTGGGGGCACCTGGGTGGCTCAGTGAGTTTAGCCTCTGCCTTTGGCTCAGGTCATGATCTCAGGGTCCTGGGAATGGAGTGCCGAGTCACGCTCTCTGCTCTCTCTCTGCCTGCCTCTCTGCCTACTTGGGATCTCTCTCTCTGTCAAAAAAAAAAAAAAAAAAAGAAAGAAAGAAATTTTTGACTCATTTAATCTCTGCTGATCCAGTTGATAGACTGCTTATATACTCATGTTATTCAACTGAAGAGACTTTCCCAAAGTTACACCAGTAGTAAAGGAGCCATGTGAAAACACTCAGCCTTGACTGTAAGAAAATACAGGGAGAAATGATAGAATTCTGTCTCTATTACTGGAAAACCAAACCAAATTAAAGATTCTCTTAAGATTAGGCCCATAGTACTTCTTTTACATGATGGGCTCTCAAGAAGTATTTTGGCTATATGTCCAAAAAAGGACCAAGTCCCTGCAGAACTATCAAGTAGCCAGGACACACAAGTTTCTGCCCCATATTTGCTCCCAGTTACCCACCAGTTTTAACAAAAATGAGGAGAGAGATTTCTTAGAGAATAGATTGTTTTCTGCTATGTATTGGAAACAAATCATAATACCTTCTTAAGCTTTAACTCTCATGGCTGAAGTTGGATTTTTCCTCAAGGATCCAAGAAACTTTATTTATGCAGTGAGGATGGTCATAGCAGGGATATGCTGAAAAACATAAGGATAAAACAGGATAAAAGGAATTACTTTTGTTTACTTATCAGGGTGATATGATGCAAAAACAGTAGCTCAATTCACATGCAAGTCACATTATATGTGATATAATAAAGGAATACTTTTAGGTAAAAAAAAAAAAAAAAAAAAGTCCAGATGAAAGCTGGATTTAAAACCCAGTTCAACCATTTCCTAGTTAGGCAAGTTAGTAAATGTCTCTGGTTCTCGGCTTCCTCATATTCCTCAAATAATTAGACTTCCCTCAAGTGAACTCAGGAACACTAAATAGGAAAATATTAGAAATAACAAAGGTATTAGGTTAGCAAAGACTAAGCTGTAATAACAAATAAACCCCCAAATCTCAGTGGCTTAACATTAAAAAGTCTTTTTTCTTGCTTGTATTACAGTGTGAGGTAAAGCTGGCACAGCTCTTTTCCAAGCCAAGACTCAGAGATCCTGGGTTTCTAGCAGCACTGATGGGAGAGAGCACACAATAGAAAGTACACCCAATTTTCATTTTCTAGGACGTGAAGTAACACATCAGTTCCCCTAGTATTTGATAACGGAGAGATCGTCACATGATCTTATGGAGAGGCCTAGGAGCTTGGAAATGTAGATGGGCACAAGGACATGTAGAAACCAATGATTGTTACTACAAGCAATGTACTTTTATTGTAGGAAAATGAGAAGTACAGATGCACATAAAGAAATACATATTAAGCATGATCCCATTATCTTTTCAAAATTTTGATTATCTTTTCAAACTTCTCTACATATGCATTTTCATGTAATTTTAAATGAGTATGCAGGTTTTCAGTAACCAGCGTTTCCCTCCTAAGGAGACTTCACCCATTTCTCTTCCCATCACGATAAGCATGCAAATTGGGAGCAAGAGTGACATTGTGGGGATAAACTTAAATCTGCTCTAATTTCTCTGAAAAGCATGTCGATTTCTATAATTATTGGCAACAGATTACTTGTGATACAACTTTTTAAAAAAAGATTTTACTTATTTATTTGAGAGAGAGTGTGACTGGGGGTGGGTGCAGAAGGAGAAGCAGACTCCCCAGTGAGCAGGGAGCGGACCCCAAGATCACAACCTGAGCCAAAGGCAGCTGCTTAAGGGACTGAGCCACCCAGGTGCCCTCTTGTGATACAATTTTACCCAAAACCATGAAACAATGTGTCCTGATTCAGAGGGTTAAAACTTCTGCTTGTAGAACTTGCCAATACTTAGGTGGTCACAGAGGGAGCCATTGAACTTGGAATGTATTTCCCTGGCTACTCATGTTGCTACCTCAATTTTACTTGATAAAGTAGTGCATATGATTTTTTATTGTTCCCTAAGGATGTTTGTATATGTAGTAAGTCAAATTGCAGCATTCAATAAGTCCTGTGTTTCTGTTCAAAACAAATTACAGTGCACACAAATTTATTTTTTTCTCTGGTCTCACTTGAAATCAGGTAGCTATTATAAATAATACAAAACAAACACTTTATTTTAGAAAATTACAGAAAATAGCATCACCGTTTACAGTGTTACAGAAATATGTGGCTATTTGGAAATCCTAAATCAAAACTCCTTTGAATTAATATTCAAACATACTTAGGGGAAGTAATATTGATTTTGTTAAATCATCTTTTCTAATTTTTAATGCTAAGGCAGATGTTTTGTTGTAGATTAAGCATGAATATAGAGATGCATGGACAAACAAGACAAGACCATATATTCCTGCAACCAGGGTGGTAAAGACAATTGTTAAATGGTCGTTGGTAGTTTATCTTTTATGAAAAGTAATTAAGTCCTGAGTGCCTTTCTTAGAGCTTATGAAATACGCTGTTGGTAGTCTTATGATATACTCATTAGAATTTACTTAAATATTCTTTACTGAATTTACCTTAGAATAGTAATAGCAGTAGATGCTATTGGTTATCTGTCTATTACATGCTACGTGCTACATACTCTGCTGGAGACAGTCTGTGCTCTATCTCACGTATTCACAAAGAAACTGCAATATAGTTTTTGCTTCATTTTATAAAGGAGGAGTTGAAGATCAAAGAAGTCATGTACAGATAGCAAGCTGCATAATCAGGCTTGGAATTCAGTTCTTTTCCTTCCAGAATTCCTCTTCACCCAAGTTTCTTTCTTTCTGTTTTCTTTTTTCCTTATTTATTTATTTATTTATTTATTTAAATCATCTCATAGTTATTCCAAACTGTAGGCATCAAGCAACTGAAGACCAGAAAATTGTGGAGCTAGAGTTCAGGACCAATCCTTTCATGGCATGGCCAAAGAGAAAGAGAGATGGGAGATGTAACATTTTCAGAAAAAAGCAGGAAAAGATAGATTGAGAATGAAGTAATGGGCACACCACAGTCCCTTGGTGGTAGTTAACCTCTTGATAGGACCTGGAAGAACAGTGCCTACTTGACCTGGTGTGGTTTCGATTTTTTTTTTTTTTTTTTTCACAGACAGAGATCACAACTAGACAGAGAGGCAGGCAGAGAGAGAGGGAGAAGCAGGCTCCCTGCGGAGCAGAGAGCCCGATGCGGGGCTCGATCCCAGGACGCTGGGATCATGACCTGAGCTGAAGGCAGAGGCTTTAATCCACTGAGCCACCCAGGCGCCCCCTCGATTTTTTTGTTAATGAAAATATTTCAGTGTTTAGGGTCTATGAGAGCAGGGAAAGAGCGTGCCCTTAAAAGTCATGAATTTCTAGTTCCATATACTAAGTTCTTGCCTCACTAGAATGAAACACTCACTTAGGAATGTAGAAGTTCTGCTTGTGTAGACAGGATAATCCCAAAGTCTGGTCTGGAGACATGACCTTTCACCACAGAGGTTTGATGTCAACTGGGGTCTGAAATCAGGCTAAAATGTTTTTAGTCAAAGGTGAAGTTTTCTGGGACCTCACAGAAATTGTGTCCTGCTATTATAGCAGTATAACTGGGGATATGTTTTAGGAGGTTTGGAATACCAGTCATAAGACACTTGTAAAGTCCAGGAAACAATAAACTCACAGTATGTATTAAAAGGAAACCTACCGTATAAATTAAGCAGCTAGAAATAACATGGAAAGACGGGGAAGAAATGGAGAAAGAAGATAAAAAGAGAGAAAAGAAGAGTAGGAGAGAGACAACAGATAAGAAAAGCCAAGAGAAATGGGCAAGTAGCTATTGTAATTCATGAAGGGGTTCCTGTCCCAATACCAAGTCACCGATAGTTTGGTTGTACTTGATATAACTTAGTTGTATATCATTTTGATGAGCACATTCTATTACAAAAAAGAAGAATATTTTTGTTGAACTGGTTTAACTGGATTTCTCAAACACATATGCCTTGATAGACACATTCACTTCATCAGTGTTTGAAGAAAACCTACCATTTATAACAAAAGTAGTATATTCTTTGTAGACAGTATAAAGATAAAATAGGAATTGAATTCCACCTGGTGTGACCTGATACAACCAAGATAATACTAAAGAGTGTATTTTTACTTTTATGTATTTTTTTAAAGCAGCATTTATAGAGAACCCATGTTCTCTGAGAAGATCCATAAGAAGATATTTCAGTGGAAAATATCTTCAGTGAAAATATCTTCACTGAAAATATTTTCAGTGGAAAATAAATGGAAAAGTTCAAGTCCAGCAATGGAGTCACAGCCTGGCAAACTCTGGAAGTTCTTCTTTGGGCTAGAAATATCTCTGCCATTGAATACATCCATCTAGGCTGTGGATTGGCTGGAGTTGGTCGTTTCTGCTGTTGGTGTCAGTGCTCCATGTGGTCTTTCCTTATGATTATACTGTTGATTTCTTCTTCTTCTTCTTCTTTTTTTTTTTCTTAGAAAATATTTTATTTATTTATCTGACAAAGAGAGATCACAGGTAGGCAGAGAGGCAGGCAGAGAGAGAGAGAGAGAAAGAGAGAGAGAGAGAGGAGGAGGAAGCAGGCTCCCTGCTGAGCAGAGAGCTGGATGTGGTACTCCATCTCAGGATCCTGAGAACATGAACTGAGCCAAAGGCAAAGGCGTAACCCACTGAGCCACCCAGGTGCCCATATATTGTTAGATTTCTTACTCCTTCATTATACATATAAAAGAATCCATTACCAACCGAATTCTCAACCACGAGATTCCATTTTTTATGTGTGTGTACAAACCAGATTCACTTGCTGTCTTCATTAGCTTGGGCTGCTGTAACAAAAATACCACAGACAAAGTGGCTTCAACAATGCAAATTTATTTCTACTTGTCTCAGAGGCTGGGAATCTCAAGATCAAGATGCCAGTAAGTTTGGTTTCTGCTGAGAGTCCACTTCCTTGTTTGTAGACAATCGTCTTCTTGCTGTTCCTCACACTGTGAAGAGAGACCTCTGTCCCTTCATGCCCTTATAAAAGCACCAGTCTCCCCATGGGAGCTCCGGTGCCATGACCTCATCCAAACTAATTCCTTCCCAAAGGCCCCACCTCCAAGTACCATCCCATGGGGTGTTAGGGCTTCAACCGATGAAGTTGGGGGACACAAGCATTCAGTCCATAGCACTTGCACAGGGTTACCTTTTTTTTTTAAGGGTGTTAGTTAAAGATGAACCAAATGTCTGATTCTAGCTAAAATATGAGATGCAAACATGGTCTTTTGCGCAATTGAGATAAATATACTTGAATCCTCTTTCCAGAAATCTAATCGAGTGGAGAGTTCTAACCCTGGATGTTTTCTAAAACATCCAAAACACTAACTACATTGACCTACATCTTTGTACATCGCTAGCAGCTGAAAGGTAACATTGTAGAAGTTACAAAATGTTTTGAAATAGTTCTAGAGACCTGGTGATGCTTGAACAGCTCAGCAAAATACTCAGATCTGCACATGATTATTGACTTCCTATACTCATTTTGCAGGCACTGTGCTGTGTAGTGAGGATTCAACCCTCAAGTAGATTTTAATCCAGAAGATTAAAAAATCAAAAGAACAATATGTCAAAACGCGCAGAGATAATTCCATAGAAGCTAGCTTCTGGAAGGGAGCCAAAGCATCTGGCCCAGCCCTTCACGATGCAGAAGATGAAGCTGAGGTTCGGAGAGACTCACTTATTATGGACTCCCTAGGAATAGAAGGCAGGGCTTCTGAGGCTCATAGGAGCACTGTTTATTTGTCAGAGAGTGCACCACAGAACCCAAATTCATATATTGATTTGTTTTAGGGACTCATTTACGTTCTTGGCTGGCCGGCTTGCTTGCTTGCTTTTTTTTCTTTCTTTCTTTCTTTCTTTCTTTCTGATTTATTTATCCATTTGAGAGAAAGAAAGCGTACAAACTGGGGAGAGGCAGAGGCAGAGGAAGAAGGAGAAGCAGACTCCCCACCAAGCTGGGAGCCTGACGTGGGACCTGGAGATCATGACCTGAGCTGAAGACAGACGCTCAACCATCTGAGCCACCCAGGTGCCCCTGCTTTCTTATTTTTTTATAGGAGTCAAAGTCTTGCTGCACAGAATATCACGAGCATCCAATTTCAAAAAGGCACATGACAATGTTGTGAAAATTTTCCAGTACCCATTTGTAAGGCATTCTTAGTGTTCCCAAGTATTCCTTCGTTTATAACTCCTAGAAGGAAATCAAACAAGCTGGTAACCTCACAACATGGAAAACATTGTTGGTGTTAAGTTCTAAGCTGTTAGATTAATGAATTAATATTTACGGGGGACAAGGAGTGCAAGTGTGGTTTCAGAAAGAAGTAATTGAGTCAGGTGTTCTGAAAAAAAGTTGAGCATATAACAAATATACGCACCTGACTTATAAATGATTGAGAACAGTACTTCTTCTGAGAGCATAAATCCTATGTGTAGTACCAAGCGAAATTCTAGTAAGGTTTTCAAGATAGAGGATAAAGCAAATGACAGATAATTGGATGGTAGGATGCAAAGGTTAATATAGCGGTCTTGCATTTTGTGCCTTTGGATTTTAGGTATATTCAGATTAAACTTGAACTGTTAAAAGAAATCATGCTCTCCTTAAAGATGCCATGGGACCTCAGTGTAACTTTCCCAGGGCCTGCTTTTCAGGTCATGAGCTACAGCACAAGGCCATGTGCAACAGCTCCAGGAGAAGCCCAGAACGGCTGCACAAAACTGATGTCACCCCTAGTTCTTCCATAGTCAGAGAGTTTCAAACCCTGCTGGTGTTCTTTCCTTTTAAAAAATTCTGACGTGAGCCTCAGAATCACAACCTAGAACATGTTTATTTGCTCACGTTAAATCACTTAACTCTCTCCTTTTGATGCCAGAAAAGAGCTTCCAAATATACAGAATGTTATTATTTGTTTAAATGGCAGGGGTTTAAAAAAATAAAAAATAAATTAAAAATCAGCCCTAATATCCAACAGGTGGCACCCACCATGCTACACAAAATCTGCCAATTATTTGAAAGAATCCTCTGCATTTCAAAAAGATTGAGAGACTGAAAATAGTAATTAAATGTTCTTGATCAGGGTTAGTGCTGCCTATTTTCCATTTGTCCTTCCAAGTCACTCCGCTGTTCCTGGCACTTGTTCCGTGCTTGGGAGGGTGAGCTCTGTGCACAGAGGGAAGCCCTGTGGCTTCCCTGGACTTCAGCTAATGGAGGACACAAAAGAAGGAAGAAGGAAGGAGGAAGAAGTGAAGTCTTAGAATTGACTTCCCAGGTCCCCTCGCTAGCGATACACTGCATGCTGGCTACATCCTCTACTGAAGGCTGCTGCTTCCATCATCCAGCCTTCCCCATGCAATCACCTAACTAGAATTTAGGGAACTACTCCTTCCCTTTCCCTCTGGAGGCAGGGAGAGGAATAGCTCCTCTCACTGTGAGCCCCAGGGTGCTGGACTAGCTTTTCCTTTTCTGTTTTTCTCATGATAGATACAGAAAAACTTAAGCAAAAACATAGAGCTCAGTTGTGAGGTTAGGAATTTCTGTCTGCTTTGCTTGGTGCCAGGAAGAGTATCTGGCATACAGTAGGCACTCGATACATATTTTTTTTTAACATTTATTTATTTGACAGAGAGAAATCACAAGTAGATGGAGAGGCAGGCAGAGAGAGAGAGAGAGAGAAGCAGGCTCCCCGCTGAGCAGAGAGCCCGATGCGGGACTCGATCCCAGGACCCTGAGATCATGACCTGAGCCGAAGGCAGCGGCTTAACCCACTGAGCCACCCAGGCGCCCCTCGATACATATTTATTGCATATATTGTTATACATATAATTTTTAATGAGAACTTTAATTGTTCAGCAGATAATGTTTATGATTTGCCAATGTAGAAATTAAAAATAAATTCCTACATGCACACAAAAAACCTTCAGTCACATCCATTTTTATTACATATATTTAATTGTACATATATTCAAATATTTGAATAAAAAAGATATTTAAGAATGAGAGTGACACTGGTGGTGTCCGAATGGAAATAACTGGAGAAAGATGTTCACTACTTCAGATACAATTCAACCTTGTAAGCAGGAGATAACTCATGCCTTCTCTCTCAATTCCCCCAAAATAAACATGCTCCCCTGGGTGGGGGGTGGGGGGCGAGGAAATATTTAGTCCCAAATGAGCGTCCGCACCTCTCTAGACGCTGGGAGTAGAATGGCAAACATGCCAGATCCCACCTCCCCCCCCCCCCCCGACCCTGAGGAAATGTGCTGGCCTAAGGGTGGGGTAGAAGAGTACTGAGTGTTCCAGGAGCCCATGAAAGAATGATCTTTGATTTAAAACTTCCTAACTGCAGAGCTGAGGGATAAGAAGGTGTTAGTCAGCTACTGGAAGCAGGTTGGGAAGAGAAGGGCATTCCAGGAACATGGGACAAGAGCTTGCACAAAGATGTGGAGAGTGAATTCCTGACTCATTCAGGCAACTGAAAGAAGTTCTTTATGGCTGGAATACAGAATCTGAAAATGAGAATATTGAGAAATGAGGATGGAAAAGTAAATAGAAGATTTTACATAGGATTTAAGGGAGTTAAGTGCTCATAGAGTGAGAATAAAAGGTAACAAAGTGATTATTCTTCCCCTAGTCTCCAAAATATAAACACACATACTTTGTATCTCTCAGTTGGGAGGAAGTTAAAGATCCCAGAGATTACTGTAAAGCAATGACTATTGGATATTAACCCATATTTGACATGCTTAATTAACTATGGTTAAGTGTAGTTAAGCAGCTAATAGTTATTGTGTGTTTACTATGTTACAGGCACTGTAAAGTAAGAACTTTATAAGCATGACTTTTTTTTTTTTAAAAGATTTATTTATTTGTTTAAGAGAGAGAGAGAGAGAGTGAGCCAGTACATGCACATGAGCCCAGAGAACAGGGGCAGAGTGAGAGGGACAGAGAGTCCTAAGCAGACTCTGTACTAGGAGAGTCGACAGGGGGGCTCACTCCCACAACCTGGAGATCATGAGATCATGACCTAAGCTGAATCCAAGAGTCAGGAGCCCAATAGGCTGTGCCACCCACCTGCCCCTGGGTATTATGACTTTTTTCTTTTAAATTAAAGGTTTTATTTTTTATTTCAGAGAGAGAGCGAGCACACAGAGGAGAGGGAGAGGGAGAATCAGACTCCCCGCTGTGTGGGAATCAATCCCAGGACCCTGAGATCGTGACTTGAGCTGAAGGCAGATGCTTAACCACCTGAACCACCCAGGGGCCCCTGACTTTCTTTAACACACTCACAGTAACCTGATAGATAACCCTATCAAGTAGTTACTATTTTTATCTGAAAATTACAGATAATGAAGAAGAGTCACAGGAAAGTGAAAAGACTTACTCAAGGTTTACACAGAGAGTAAGAGATAGAGATTTTAAAAGAAGATGGGCGGGGTATAGTTCCTTTTCCTCACCTCCTATAGAAGGCAGATCGGGAAAAATACTTGAGAACTGCATTGATATTGATCATAAATAATTAGGACTATGGTGATAAGCTTGCTTTATGCAGAGGCAACAAATTGTGCACACACCTTATATCGTGGCATAGAGAACAAATTCAGTGAATAGATACATTAAGTGTTGAAATCGATGTAATACAAACACGGCAATTAAATTGCTTTCCTTTTTTTAAAATATGGAACGCGTCACGAATTTGCGTGTCATCCTTGAGCAGGGGCCATGCTAATCTTCTCTGTATCGTTCCAATTTTAGTATATGTGCTGCCGAAGCGAGCACTTAAATTGCTTTTCTAAGGGGGAAAATTGAACGGAACTTTTTTAAAAGTCAGGGAGCCATGGAAACTGAAAAATGAAATTTGAATCCAAACAGGTCATGAACCAATAAGTCAAGGCTAGGTCTGGTGCCTCATTTTCCTAACTTTAAAATAAAAAAGTGACATTTTATATTACTATATTGGGGTGTTAAAGAATTATGCATCAGACAGCCATTTGAAAATAGTCTATGCTGTTATTATAAATGAGAAAAGACAAAGAGTTATTTGAATCAGATAATTCCAAAGTCTTTAGTGTTATTAGAAGCTTTCCATTAATCTTTAAGAAAAATAAGTCTTTGGTAGTTTGACACCAGCAGATGGCACCCTAACAAAATAATTTGTGTGCCATAGGTGAACTTTCAGAGCCCTCTGTACATTCAAATGCAAGGCAAGTTCACTGTATTTGGATATGCAGGATAGAAAGAGAAAAACCAAAGATAACACTTGCTCTTCTTGAGTCAGACAATTTTTATTTGAGGAGGAAAGGAGAAAGAACATTTTCCTTATTACTCTTTATTTTGTGAATACCTAGCTAGATGAATCACTATTATAAGAAAATCCTCTATAAATCTGCAGAAAACTCCAACTAGAAAAGGTAGCATGATTACACAGAAAGGAATAAAATGGACTGATCCATATGGTTTCCAGCCAAAAAAAAAAAAAAAAAGGGAATTTGGTGAAATAAATATTCTTTTTGATTGCTTCCACTGTCAGACATGTCACTAGGGATTTGTTTTGTTTTGTTTTGTCTTATACATTTTAATTAAGAAGAACTTAAACATGAAATCTGTACCCAAGATACCTGCCACAATGCCCATTTCAATTTCAGACCTACTCAGCTTGAATTATTCCAATTAGGTAATTAGTGTTTGAATGCCCCCCCCCTTGCTATTTATGTGCTGTTTTTTTTAAAGCAAATACAGAATATTTTGTCAAGGTCATGATAAATGCATCCATAAGGGATTAGTATATTCCTGTTTTGGAAGATGTTAGGGTTATCACTTTTTTTTTCCTTCATCTTTTGCATAATTCCAGGTATTTGATTTAAGGAATCAACCAGATCTACAGTTTACCCATCACTTTCTGGTCTCTGAAAAGTGTAACCAAGTTATTGGCCTTTGGCTAAACCCCCTCACCTGCCTCAGTCCCTAACAATTCTTCTACAAATATATCGGTTTATAATTAACTCTGCAAGGAACTGTAATGAAAGAGTCAAACTTGGGTATAAAAACTCCCCAGGATCCAAGAC
The DNA here is from genome assembly GCF_020171115.1 of Neogale vison. Classification (NCBI taxonomy): domain Eukaryota; kingdom Metazoa; phylum Chordata; class Mammalia; order Carnivora; family Mustelidae; genus Neogale; species Neogale vison. Next base: position 67,517,657 of record NC_058103.1, read on the forward strand.
CAACCCTCTGTCTGAGATGGAAACTTTAGGTACATGGCAGCAGTAACAGGAGGTAGCAGTAACTACATTCAGCCCCGATCTGCTTTCTCTGTACACTAACTGCTACGTCTTGCTCAAGAAAGGACTGAAATTAAGTATATAATTCCATCCTCTTGAAGGCCTTGAATGAAAAGAAGGAAAGGCTAAACAACCTGACTAGGTATTTTAGGGCTAGGGTATTTGGGAAGAAATTAGGGTAATTTACTTGCGAAGAAAGAGAATGGTTCCTGGAGGCAAAGTCCTTTTCATGAGAAAAGCAGCCCACATCCGCCAAAAGCCTGGGAACCAAGTGAGGCCAGTGCTTGGAAGATGAACCTCACAGAGAAGGAGATGAAGGTCCGTGAATTTACAACCTGCCTGGAGAAGATCATCCAGTTGTAAGCAAGAATGATTAACACTGAGCACAAACTGTCACTTAGGGACTCTTCTAAACATGTATATAAATTAATTAAATGCTATACCAATCATGTGATCTTTCTGCTAATGTATGGTATGTGCATTTTATTTTTTTTTAAAAAAAGATTTTATTTATTTATTTTGAGAGAGAGTATGTGAGTGAATAACAGGGGGAAGGGGCAGATGGAGAGGGAGAGAGAGAGAATCTCAAGCAGATTTCCCTCTGAGCACAGAGCCTGATGCAGGGCTGGATCTCAGGACTCTGAGATCATAACCTGAGCTGAAACCCATCGTTAGACACTTAACTGACTGAGCCACCCAAGCGCCCCTGCAGTATATACATTTTAAAGCTGAGGAATCGAAAGCATTAATAGCTCTACCCAAATTGACCCCGAGTGGTCTCAGTTCTCTTTTAATCACTAATCCATATCACCTCTTTAATTATTTTCTACAAACCTTTTGTGAGTACTTCACTACTGTCTAAATAGAGATGGAGAAAAAACAGGTTTCATATGGCAAAAAGAGAAAGCTTTTTTGTTGGTTGGTTTTTTACTTAATTTTGGAGCAGTGGAACGCTCAGTGTTGATAACAAAGCTCAACCCTAACACCTTTTTTCACCCTCTGGAAATGTAGCTCAGCTGGTCCTTACCCCAGGATGCCTGGTCAGCACAGCAGATCTATCAGTGTCTGCGGAAGGGGAAAGTTCCCACTCCTCAAGAATATGTCAAGGAAAGAGTGATTTAGGAGAGAGTGGGAGGCACGGAGAAATGCAGTAGCAGGTAGAATTGAATATAGGAAACTTGCGCTTTAAACAAATTGCAGGAAGGAATCTCGGAGCCCATCTTGGAATCACTGAAGGAGTGGCCAGCGAAGGAGCACTTGGGGTGGCTTCAAGTCAGGGCAGAGGGCCTCAAGGCTTCTCTCTCCTACCCAGAGAGAACTTTTTCTGTGTCTCCGAGTGCTATCAGCTCACAGTCTCCCACCTTCGTAGCATTTTAGAGTTGAGAATCCCGTTTGGAGACTCCTTGGCCAAATGTCAAGTTACTGATGTGGCTCGTGGAGTCTGTCTCTTCTCCCCAGTAACACGTCATGTTGTCAGATCTGCCAGCGAATCAAGCTCAAGATCAAGAAAGAGCAGTCTAGGCCCTGTTTCATCACCTTTATTTTCCTCTTGGAATTCTCAGACAGGATGGTTCCTGAGTCTTCTCCTTAGCGATTCTCTTTTCACAACTCACTTCCCATCAGGCCAATTTGTTTTCCCACTTTATCCTAAAGAACTCCAAGGAGGGAAGCTAATAAAACCCATTTAAGGCAGAAGTTGGGTAACTACAGTCATTAGCGTCTCTGAAGTTTTTTCCCCCTTCTGTGTATTATCACCATCAGGGCTAGGCTGATGTTTAGCAAAGAGCACCTGTCAAAACAAAAGAAGAGTTTCACACCTCACAATTTTAAGCCCCAGGTAAGAAACTCAGCCTGGTGGATCGGCAAAGAGGAAGACAAGAAACCTGAAACTCGATGACTTGGAGAAGAGTTAAATGAGTTTCCTCTGGGTACCAACAGCCTTTTGTTTAACACGATTAAATCCTCTTTGTTTCATTACAGACATCAGTTAGAAAACAAACAGTGTGATCAAGATAAAGGCCTGGAGCAGCATTCTGTTTCTCTTTCTCTTCTTTTTCTCAGAGAGCTATCACCACCTCTCAGTGGACAGGCTTAAAGGAACTTAACGGGCTCACAGAAAATTGATGAGCTGAGCTGAGCAGGTGTACAGGAAAGCTTTGCGCTGCAGGGTTAGGGAATGGAAAAAGTGTGAAGCACTTATGTCCATGACCAGATCGAGTGATAAGAGGACCGGCTTCCTTTGCTTTCTAATTAATTGTCTTTCTTTTCAAAACATGGTCTTTGATTTCAAGAAGCACCTGAAGAAGGTAAAACCTAGTCCTAGTACAACAGCAACCACAAACTCAAATGGGGATGGGAGGTGGGAGTGTAGTGCACGGACAGGAAGGATGGAGGGGCGAGGAGGGTGGTGTTACTAGTCAGTAACCAAAAAAACAAAATATCCAGTCCAGAGACAGCTGTCAATGGAATTCCATCACGGATGCAACAGAATTGAAACTGGTGTGCATTTCCAAGGCAATCCTTTATATATTATTGAATTGCTTATTTTATTGTTGTTAGGCAACACTCTTTTTTTATTCCCCCCCGAAACAAAACATGGACATTGTCAATGTAACAGCTACACTGAGCTGACAGAAGCTGGGGTCATCCATATACACATTTTAATTACCTCTTTTCAGTCAGGAACATCATTAGAAGTTTATTATTACCAGCCACTATCTTGTGATCTTAATTGGCTTCCTTCACAGACGACACCACGAAGCCACTGTAGAGGCTCTGGCAGCCTCCCAGAGATAGTGACCAGATCGGTGACACTTTACACTGATACTGTCTTCAGCTGAATAACAGTTTAAGTTTTAATGCTAGACATGAGGTGGAAGCTTCTTTTAACACCTGTATGCAGAGATGGTCCTGATTCCATGGTGTTGAAAAACACACGGAGAAGTAGCGACTTTTCACACACCTTTGTTCAGGTTCTAGAGACATTATCTGTGTGTAGGAAAGGAGTGTGCCAAGCAGCCAGTTCTTTCCTGTGGTGCTCCTGGATCCTGGTAAAGTGGAAAATCATAGTTTGCTTACCAGAGGGTAAACCGAATCTAGTTGACGTGAAGATTAAATCTGCAGCATGGGCCATGGTTATCTGGCTGCTTGCTACTGAGAAAGTATGGAAACACCCTTAAATTAATAGTTTGCATTAATAACATTGGGTCTGAATCAATCATAGTTATTAACTTAGTTTCCAAAGCATTTGCAGTCATGTTGGGGGTAATGGCAAATTTTGTGTCAGGGGGAAAAAAGAGAATGATTGTGAAATGAACATATTGTCAAGTCCTGTGGAGGATGAGAAAAAGGAAATTCTCCTGTGAATAGAAGTGTATCTTTCTCTTTGCAAAAGGAAAATGAATAAGTTCAGAAAGTTAAACACTGGGATTCAATTTATAAGACTAGGCTGATGATCTCTGGGAATAACATAACTGGGATACCTTCTTATTATGGCAATTATACTATTGATTCCTGATCCTTTGGGCCATTCTTCAGACATTTATAGAAACTGAACTCACAAATATTCTAGCTTTGCGTATTATCAAATATCAGGAAAATTTTGAATTTCACCAAAAAGGGGGGAAAAAGTAATCTTAAAAACTACATATATCAGTGGATTACTTATTCAGAATAATAATTGTTAGAAAGGTTGTTTGGTATCTTTATGGTTAAGATTCAAAAGATACTGGTATTATCTATATATTCCTGACTTATTCTTTTAAAAGAGATTCTTGTCATTCACCATGATGGGCAGGCATAAGGAATACACCTACAGCAAATATTGCAGAAAAAAGGTCTAGTAAATGGGTGAACTGTTAGGAGTGAAATTTTCCATTCAGTGAATTGAACTGGTATAGACATTAAAGTCTTTGGAAAGAAACATCAGCCCACTTTGCTATCTCCCCGGAGGTTTGGTTATCAGAGGATTAATACATCTGCTTTCTTCCTGACAATGACTCTACAGTGGCCCAGAATACACAAGCTGTTTTTCCAGGACTTGATATTTCACTTTTTAATAGCACTCAACCGTCTAATCATAGGTAAATATTATGAAATTTTTAAAAATATATATATATATGTGACAAAACCAACTTCATCTTATAGAATTCCTGGCATATGAGGTCGTGTCGTGATTATCCATATGTAAGTATCATTTCGATGCCCTGTGTATAGGTTTAAATTTTAAAACGTGTCTCAAGACTTGACATTGATATATTCCATCTACAAATACAGCTGAATTCTCAGCAAGAAGGATTTTGAAATAAAGAAAAAAAGTGGCTGAAAAATTCAAATCACCATAATTAGTACAAGACAGCTAAATATGGTTTAAACAACATAGCGAAATGGGGACTAAATAAAAAATTCATTCTTCTCTTCTTTCACTACCGAGCGTGACCTCTTGGTGGCTCCACTTCTGTAACTGGAATGGTCATCTCTGGCCTCCAGGAAAGGTTTCCTTCTCATTCTCATTTTTTGTTTACCTGATGGATTTCCTCTTTTAGGAAGACATGACAATGAGCTTTACATTTCAGCTGCTTCACTGTCTTGAAACAGGATGGTGAAAATACAGCTGTTTAAAACATACTGTGAGCAAAAAGGCAATGAAATCTTTTTAAGAAGAGTTATCAAAATCAGGGTGCCAATCACTTTTAGAAGCAGGGTAAAAATTACTTGCACTTCAATATTTATATTTATATTTATTATAAGAAAAAAGTTTTTTTTTGTGGAAAGGAGGTGCAGAAAAGGGCACAGTATTAGCTAAATATTGTACCTTAGAACATCAGTCATTTCCTTCTCAATAGTACTGAAAGGGTCTAATTTATAAGTTTTTCCATCTCCCTGTTATGCTGGTTTGTAAGTTCTGACACTGCTACTGGTATGTTAATGAGAAGCTAGCATTCCATTAAGAGAAAACCATATGCTCTGCTGCCTACTGTGAAAGAGAAAGCATGTAATGTGGCTGTTGCCTTAGTAACACATTAATTCATTTTGTCAGTGTTGGCACAGATCATTTCATTTATAAGAAAACAAGTATAATAGTTTACCACATCTATAATATTTACAGTGTTTCTGTTACAAAACAGTGACAAAATGAGTTTAAAAAATAGAGTTGGTATAATATCATTAAAATATGGAATTTGTGGTAAAATTTTCCCTGTAAAAATGAAAAAAAATCAAGATTGGTGTAAAATTCCTCTTCACAATCCTAGTTAAAACATTTTAACACCAAACTGTTTGCTTTTTAGCATATTTGTATTATACTAATAACGTGCGTCTGCTGCAAAAAATTTAGTCCATGGAAGACACAAGTGCATTAACAGTTTTTAATGAATGCTAAACAAAATATTTCATACAACAGTTTTGTTAAATTACAACCATTATAAACCTAATCGTATGCTAGTGTGTTACTCATAACAAGACTAAACATTTATCTAGTTTTATCTGTTCTTCCAGATGTTTATTAGTATTCTAGCACTCCTAAAATATTTAAATTAAACCACTCCATTTTCTCATGTGAATGCATTTTGGGTTTTATTCACAGAAAATGTAGTCACATGTATATCTAAATAAATATAGAACACTGTATATGCTTTATGCACAAGTGATACTTAATGTGAATTGAGATAATCCAAAAGCATGATAAAGGAGAGAAGTGATTAGGGGAAAGACAAGTTCCTGTTTATTAAAGTCTGCACCTGCAGAAGGATATCGGTTCTACCCATCCTTAGGGTATTCCACACCTGTAAACACACATTCTTAACAACAAACAGTTTGCATCTGTGATGTTCACCTACCTTCTCGAACCAATAGAAAGGGACCCGTGCACAAGATAGCGAGCAACTATCATTTACCAGTTTATGTAGCGATTCAAGGTTTATGTCATCTCAAAGGAAGCCATTTATACATTTCCATAAGTTATACAAACGAGTGCAATTGGCCATCTAAGTAATGAATGGCCAATTATACTTTCAACATTAAGAAATACCTTCCTAAAGTGCTGGTATTCAATGGGTTCATCCAAAGCTTCATGAACCAAATGTGGGTGTTTTTGTTTTTGCTCTCCTGACTATATTCACTGCAGTGCTCCCGAGTTTGATGGGATTCTTTCTAATTAGAACCCAAGACCCAAGAGTACTTTTAAGAGTCTTCTTTACAGACCTGCAATGCGATTACTCTGGGAAACACTTAAGAAAATAAAATTTATGATTAGCTTTGATGAAAATGACTTTAGTTTTAACTTCATAATATCTCTGCTTTGATATGGGTAAAATACTTTGAATGGCTACATCACCAGAAGAGAAAATATAACCAAACATCAATGTGATTTTATATGATAGGGAATTAAATGTCTCTGAAATGTAATCATATCACATTGACTCACCCAATAAAAGTAACTTAATGAAGTATTTTATCTAATTCATATGTTTTTACTTATTAGTTTGTGGTGCTTGAAAAAATAAGCTGTAAACTTTTCAAGATCCTTCTTTCAACTCGAGCTGTTTCTGTCAATAAAACTGGTTTGTCAGCAGTTAAATGACACCATATTTATGCTTTAAGTACACTAAATTATGGGTAGCTTTATAATAAAATTCACTGATTAGGCTTACTATAATAATATGGCACATATTACTATGACTTTGGTTAAATAAAAAAATTATCTTGTGGTATATAACACCTCCAATTTTAAATCATTTTGATTTTAACAGTTTCTTGTATTCATCGACCCCATTAATTAATATATTTATCAATGTAAGGATAGAAAAAAAGATTGTAAACTGGAAAACATACATATATAAGTTTATATGTGTATATAGGTTCACACATATACTTTTATGTTATTTAATATATTTTAAAATTTTCTCTTGATAAATAAAACCATAGGTTTTCTATCTAACATTACCTTAGTGAAACTTCCTGTTATTTTCTCATGATGATTTCCAAAATCCACATTTACTGGCAAGACCAAAGAAAACTATTGTACCTACATGACAATAAAAAAAAGATGAAATAAAAATTAGCAGGAAGTCGATTTATTATGTTTAGATGTATACTCTCATCAGGTTAACTATCCTTTTTTCACTGATACCATCAGTTGTGTTTGCTTTATTTCCATGCAGGAATATGAGAATCGAGAACAACAGTCATGAAGGCTAACTGCATTCAAGGTCAGCTTTATGTATCTATTTGTTAATGTATTTGAGTCTGAGGAGTTCAACTCTGATAATATTAAATTATTATGTGTTTCACAACTTCTTACCCACAATGTTATAAAATATTCTTTATAGATAATACATATTATCGTCACTATTTTGAAATGTGTATGAAATATAGCCGATTCATATCAAGTATAAATAGATATTTTTGAGCTGTTTGAGTATTTGTTTAAGAACTATAAAGGGACAAAGGAAGTATATAAAAAACCAACATTAAAATATTTTTTAAATGGTACAGGTCAAATAACAGTCCATAAATACTTGTTGAATAAACGAGTGAACAATAAAATATGTAAGTATACTTGCATTCATACCAATCTTCTAGTCACATACTCACTAAATTTATAGTGTTCCCAGTCTTACTCATGGAGCATTTTGATTATAAGAGTGCTAAAGTAAGGATTTAAAATTTAGCGGTAGGTAATTACGCTCAACTTATGGAGTTCCTCTTTTATAAAGTAAGGTTTCAGTCCAGTTGAATTCAGTGTAAATTTGCTCAGTGGTGGAAAAGGAGGAAAAGAATTAAATGGCCTCTCAAATCCTTTACCATAAAATTGTATTAAAATAGTTGTACAATAAGAATGCAAATTTTAAGTTTTCAAAAGATATTTTAAACTGAGATGTAATTTGCTATTGTCATAATTCATTAAACACAAAGTATGTAATGTGATGCAAATAATAAACTTTAAATAGTTGAATACTGAAAAAAATGCTTTAGGGCGATAGAGACAAATATGTCAATATAAAGATAATGGTGTGATTTGGGCTGTGTTCTTTTCTTGGAAAATTCAGATCTCTGTTTTAAATTTTCCTTATTTATTATATGCTATACATATAACACTTCCCAAGTAAATGAGGAAGATATAAGATACATGCTACACTATTTTAAAAAATATACATAATATTATTTTATATTTTTTTCTCAACAAACATTTGTTGGCCATTAACTTATTTCTAACTATTCTGGTGATTAGTGTATGCTAAAATATCTAGTCCTGGTAAATTATTTTCCAAGCTTACCTCATATGGTATAGGAGGACATATTATAGCACATACAACCCATACTTTTATAATATAATAAGTATATAAAAGACTTTTAAAAGAAATACTGGAGCACTGGGTAGTAGTTTCTTGTATATTTCAAGTTGACTTAAAGAGAACAAGTTGGAAGATAGAAATTTTCCTAAGTTAATGTTAAGATTGTTCAGATATATACCATGTGTTTTCTTGAGTTTTGTCTCCTTTTTAACTTCTGGTCAAATTGATAAGCAGCCCAACTTAGCAGTATAATAGGAAGTCATAATCATATCTGAAGACTGGACATTTCACTTACAGGTTCTTATGTGCTAGTTAATACAACAGGGTTTTCTTTGTGTTTGATTGTTTTGTTTTTTCCTATTAAATACCAAGAAAGAAACTTATGCCTCAGAAAGAAAGATTCTTGTGGGGGATAAAAAATGTACTAAAGAAAAGTACACATTTTCAAATTTGAATTTTTCTTTAGAAAATAAAATTTGGGCCTATATAAAAAACACTTGTCTAGAAAACCAGATCCCCATAAACCATATTCTCTTCTGATAAAATCAAAGACTATTTCATAAACCAAGAGTACATACTAAGATATTCATATCAGAACTGGAACTTTCCATCTTTAATATAGAGATGCTACTTGTAGAACTTCTACCATGATAATAATTTCTCATTTGTTTTTCAATAAAGGGTGTGTACTTTTTTCTATAAATCCCACTTTAACATTCATGTTGAGAAACTTTTTTTTTTTTTAAAGATTTTATTTATTTATTTCACAGAGAGAGATCACAACTAGACGGAGAGGCAGGCAGAGAGAAAGAGAGAGATAGAGGAAGCAGGCTCCCTGCTGAGCAGAGAGCCCAATGCGGGACCGGATCCCAGGATCCTGAGATCATGACCTGAGCCAAAGGCAGCGGCTTAACCCACTGAGCCACCCAGGCACCCATGCTGAGAAACTTTAAAAAGAATATAATGGTGGGGCACCCGGGTGGCTCAGTGGGTTAAAGCCTCTGCCTTCAGCAGGTAATCAATAGAATAGGCAGGTAATCAATACTCATACCAAATAATTTTCAAAAGTTAACTTTGACATATAAGAAGGCTTTGATATATATTTTTATTTTCAGTGTTCCTCGATGTACTTGTAAAACATCTATCTACGTAGGGAAGTTTCCATTCAATTGAGCATGGAGCTTATTGAGTTTTACATGTAATTCCAGAAAGATTGAATTATTTAGTCAATATTATAATTTAAATTCTACTCAGAATTCACAGTTTTCTGCCTGTTTAGGTTATTACTAGAAATATCTTATTAAAAAAACATAATCCTAAATTTGCAATATTAAGTACAATTGGTAAGAGCGAGGAAGCAAATAATTGTATACAAAAAGTATAAAACATTTTCCTTTCACCTTTTAAATGTTTATTTTATTTTCCTGTTCTTAAGCTCATAATAAATTGTTTTATTGAATATATACATATATATATACATACACATATATAGTACATACAAGTTGATTATTACTTAATAGCAGAGTAATTCATTGAGATTATTTAAGTTTACTAAGATTATTTTCTAAGTTTATCCATAAAACAGATGCAGAACACAATATTACCATTCTAGAATTTGGGGATTTGTCAAGGCGGTAATGGGACAAATATATACCACCTTGGTTTTGTAAGCCATGGGTATTTTGGAAAGTTCCTTCTCACAAATAATTACAAGCTAAAATTTGGAAAGTGGATTTCTGGAACTCTCTACATATACGATATTATAATGAAAAGGAAGAGGAAGAAGCAGAGAGATAGCAAGCAGAGAGAGAGAGGATGAGAAGCAGGAAAGAGGAGAATGGGAGAAAGGAAGGGAGGAAGGTAGAAGGATGGAGGAAAAGAAGAGTGAGTGAGGAAGGGGGACACACTGAAATTTGCCTGAATGAATGAACAAAGCTTGAAATAGAAAAAGACTGTAAATTTAGAAGATGTGTGTGTATTTGTGAGAAAGAGATTGACCAAAGGTAAGTTTGGTTATGTGTTTAAAATTTGAGAGAAGGATGATGGGACAAGAATGCCTTAGGGGCCTAGTTCCCTTCGAAGGAGTAAGGGGATGAAGAGAAGCCGTGAGGCACAGAAGAGCCAACAGGTGGCACCAATGGGTTGAGGCAGTTGAGTTGTTTGGCAAGTACAATCCAGTCAGTTTGGAATGAGGGTGAAAAAAGACTGAAAATATTGCATGGGACACGTATCTATCTTGAAGAAAGATTAAGTGATTTCTCTAGCAGAGAGTAAAAACAAGCAATTAAATTAATCCCAGATGATTATGAAGAACCTACTATGTGTCACATGTACGGTTAGAGGCCTTGGAAATATGATAGTGAGCAAATAGACATAGTCTTTTGGAGTTTATAGTCTAATGAGGGCAACAGCCAGTACTTATCAATGTACCATCAAATAAACATGTAAGTATAAACTGTGCTAAGGTGTTTAGAAGAAACGAACCAGGACAGAAGTGTATTGTTTTTTGTTTTGTTTTGTTTTGTTTTGTTTTGTTTGTGTCTGTTTATTTTTATTTATTTATTTTTTAAAGTAGGCTCTGTGTCCAACGTGGGGCTTAAACTCACAACCCTGAGATCAAGTGGTGCATGCTCTACCACCTGAGCCAGGCAGGTACCTTAAGAGTGAGTTGTTTTATGACACATGTGCTATACTTGTCCTATGGGTGGCAAAACTTCTCTGTGGAAGTGATTTTTTTTTTAGGTTTTATTTATTTTTTTGACAGACAGACATCACAAGTAGGCAGAGAGGCAGGCAGAGAGGGAGGGAGGAAACAGGTTCCCTGCTGAGCAGAGAGCCCAATACAGGGGATTGATCCCAGGACCCTGAGGTCATGACCTGAGCTGAAGGTAGAGGCTTTAACCCACTGAGCCACCCAGGCGCCCCATGTGGAAGTGATGTTTGAGCTAGGATCAGAAGAGGAGTGGACAGGAATTAGGCAAAAGGTGATAGAAGGAGAAAAAATGATGCAGGAGAACCCTAAAACAGGAATGCATTTAATGTGTTTGTGGGACTAGGCAAAGGCCAGTGTATTCTAGAACCTGCTGGAAGGAGTGGTTAGACACAAGATTGGAGAAGTAGACAAGGAAGGTCGGGTAGGAATGTTAGGCAAAATTAGGATTGGGCACTTTATCCTATGAGTCACAGAAAATGGCCAAAATTTCCAAACTACTGTGTTATTTCATCATATTTGTGCTTTCAAAAGATCGCTCTGATTGTGTAATTTGGAGACAGAATTCTGTGTGTTTGGGGTGGGGCAGGAGCAAGGAGGGGTTACTGGGGAAATGGTATGGATTCAGGAATAATGATTTGGAGACTATTATAATAACCCAGATGAAAGATGATGATATCTTTATCCAAAGGGCTATGGGGAAGGTGGAGGAGGGCAATGGGCTATGGAGTGTGAAGATTCAAGATGTATTTAAGAAAGTAAAATTTACAAGAATGGCGCGATACATTGGGAAGGGGAGTTGAGGAAATGAGGATGTCAAAGGCTACTCTTGAGATGGGGAGCCTTTTCAAATATCATAACTGACAGTTATTTTCTCACATGTTTTCTGCACTGTGGTTTGAAATTCATACATGATTTTGTAATTAAAGAGCATGATTATTTGTGGGGGATTCCCAAATGGAAAATCACATTGGATTGGTAGCTCTGCAAAATATTTTGTCTATTTCCAAAATGGGGTGAAATTCAGTGTTATGTTACTCCAAAGGCTTCCTTCCTGGATGTAAGAAAGACAAGCATTCTTGCTCCCTCCTTTCTCCTCTGATATTTCTTTGTCCAGGATGCTTCCGAATTCCATCACAGATTATTGATTGTATTCTCTACATGCCTCTTGCCCTCAGTTGGTGATGGAGAGTCTTTTTAAGTTCAAGATCTTATCAACTTTAAGAAAAACTGTGGATCTCTGCTACTTATCGGGTTTTACCATGAAGAGAATTTAATTTAAACAAATTATTGAAGTTAATGATGGAAGTATAAATAGGACTCACATTATTGGATTATTTTTATCATTCTCATCTGCTTGTGAACATTAGCTATGCCATATACAGTTTACTCTTGAACAACATGGGGGTGAGGAGTGCCAACCCCCTGAGCAAGGGAAAATGTATATATAACTTTTGATTACTAAGAGTCTACTGTTAACCAGAAGCCTGAGTAATAAAATAGTTGACTAACACATATTCTGTGTGTTATGTGTTATAGACTGTATCCCTACAATAGAGTAAACAAGAGAAAAATGTTATTAACACAATCATAAGGAAGAAAAAATACATATATAATACTTTATTGTATATATCCAAAAAATCTGCATATAAGTGGACCCTCGCAGTTCAAACCATTTTGTTCAAGAGTCACCTGTGTACTTACACTATTTTTAAATGCGAAGGATAAGGAATTAGCAGTTATTAATATGTGGCCATCTAGCCACAACATAAAGTTAAACTGTGTTTTCTTTTAGTTCACAACATGAAGTTAAGCCTTTTGTCTAATAATAATGGCTATAATTTTTAAGCCTTTATTGAGGGCAAGGAAATGTGTAGATACATGATCTCATGCAAACCTCACTAAAATCCTATGACATGGGTTATTATTACTTCCATTTTTTTCAGAAGAAGAAACATATTTTTTTTAAAAAATCAAGTAATTTGTTCCAACAGAGGTCTGGCTCATTTCAAAGTTCTGTGTATATAAATTTCTTAAGAAATTCACGATATTTATTTTTATTGAAAGCTCTAGATTGAATCGTGGAAAGACTGACTTCTCAACATTCTTTTTATGTTTTGAAACTAGAGTAAAATTAGGTATTCTTAGCCTATAGCAAAGTATTAGAAATAAATTTTAAGAAGTACATGTGATTTGCTCTGAAAAGCTTTTGCCAACATTTGATTTTGAATACGGGTATGTATAAAGCCAATGACTTTATAGGTATATGTAAAGGCCAGAGGTTGGCCCACAGGTCATTTAGTAGTACACTTACTTTTATCCCAGGCAGGCCATTTAACTGCCTTAATAATGAATTGTTTTCATTTTAAAATGTGAATAGTAACATTCATTTCTAGGAACTCCAACATGACCAATGAATATAAATGAGATAATTGCTTAAAATCATTATTTATTTAGTTAGTTATCTAAAATTTATTTATTTTCTTTTAAGAGGGAGAGCAGGAGGAGAGGCCTAGGAGAGAAAGAGTCCTTAAGCAGATCTTTGCTGAGTGCAGAGTCTGACACAGGACTCGATCCTGGGACCCCAAGATCATGAGCTAAGCTGAAACCAAGAGTTGGACACTTAACCAGCCTAGCCATCCAGGCACCCTAAGTCATCAATAATTTAGCTCAAACCAAGTCAACCTATTGATTATCTTTTAGCTCTCACATTGAGAAATGTGCTGTGAACCTAGAAGTTCTCGAAAAAGGATATTTTCACAACATCTAGAATTCCCTTGCCACACACATCAAAGGGCAGTAAGGTAAAGGAGGATTAGAATCTTTCCTAGGTTTTTCTGATAATTATCCTACACAGGGAAATAGTATTGTCACAAGTTTTTCTGCCTAAATTTCAAAACATCACATATCTTATTTAAAAAATATTAATTTTATTAGTTAAAATATAAAACTGATTATTCTTTATTAAATCTGTTACAGTTTGGACATTTTAGGAGAAACAAAGCAAAATAAATAGGGGAAAAGGTAGTTGCATTTTTGGAGACTGTCACAAGAGGGCATTTATGGATTAACTCAGTACAGTTTTCTATATTGGAAAACACTGAAAGCATTTCCAACTCCCAAAAGCAAACTAAGAATAATTAATCATAAAAATTTAAGGGGAGAAAAATGAAGTCTCTAAAGTTTTTATCTTATATTAATTCTTCTCTAGGAAGTCGGCTGTTCTTTTTCTGGTGTTTCTGTCAGATGAAAACTAGTATATACTTTAAAGTATTTGGTGTAAGTGACTCATTACCTCAAAATACTGAATCCTAAAAATATTTTATTAGCTTAAAAAAAACACACATATCTTGTTTCTAGCATTTGTTTGTATACTATTGTAAGACAAATATGTAAAATAAATGTTATTACTACAACTGATAAAAGGTAATTACATTTTAAAACATGATTTTATCTTTTGTGCTGAAAAAGAAGCTAATTAATATTCCTAAGTATTTTGAAAACAGGTGCCATTTAGACAATACAAGCATAAATGCCTTAATAAAATAATGAAAAGCTTAGTTTTATTAGCAAATAGGTAAAGTAAATTGCTAGAGAGTGTGCTGGGGCCCACTTAAGGGGAAAAAACCAAACTAAAACAAACGTTAAGATATTTTTACTCATAATATCTTGAGCTCTTGAAGAGCAAGGCCTTTGTCATATTCATCTTTATAATCCCAGCCCAGCATGGTGCTGAGAATACAGTAGGTACTCAATGAATATAACTAAATGAATAAATGAAAGCATCTCTGTAATTGAGGATAAATTTAGAAGTGGCAGGGCAAGGGAGAATTTTCAGTGATTATTAATTAAATTAATGACTTTCTTGTTGCATTAATTGATGTCAAACCTTCAAATACAAAGGGAAAACTTCATTCAATCACCTGGGGTTTCCAAATAACTGCAGAGTTGGTGCCATATAAACAAAACATCAGGAGAGCCAATGTGATGCTATGTACATATTCAATTGGCAAGAACAAAGAATTTGCAAATATGGGAACAACAATGTATGTAATGTGATCTGGGAATGCTAGAGCTACAAAGCTTTTCATCATCTAGTCTATTGCACTAACATCTAATTTATATCTTGAAGGATTCGATTTTTATCCCATTGAGCCAATATTTTGTAATATTTTATTTTTATTCATCCAAGATCTGTGATGGGCTATATGACTATTTAATAAGTATTACATAATCCCTGTTAGCATATGATTTTATATAATTTCAATCAAAAGTAAAGAAATGTGCCATTTTAGGGTTGCCTGCATGACTGACTCCTGGCTCAGCTCAGATCCTAATCTCAGCATTTGAGATCAAGCCCGGTGTTAACTCCAGGCTCTGCAGAGAGTCTGCTTGCTATTCTCTCTCCCTCTGCCTCTCCTGCTTGTGCTCTCTTTCTCTCTCAAATAAATTAATAAATCTTAAAAAAAAAAACCAAAACAGTGAAATGTGACATTTTAGATAACCTGTAGTCTTATTACAAATAAACATACAATTTCCTTTAGGCATTTTAACATAATTAAAACAAATTTCAGATTTGTTTTCCTACTTATGCCAAAGCACAAGCTTTCAAAAGTCGTTTTCATTATATCATACTCAGGACAGTGAGACGTGGGAAAACAGTCTTACTGTTTATTTCAGTTTAACAGCCCTGGATTTAGAGCTCAACTCCAGTAAGTATTGGGAATTGTTTTATCTGTATCTGTTTTGCATCTATAAAATTGGAGTAATATGACCCACTTTAGTGGGTTGTATAATACCGGATTTTATAATTAGAGAGCCATCGATTTTAGGACTTCCATTGAGATGTTTGAGATATTGACAGAGATAGAAATGATTACAAAATTTTTCATGTGCTCCTTCAAATTTGTAAGACACCCTAGTGTTTAATTTGGATCGTGAGAGTAGTTCTGATCAATTGGCTTTGGTAGGAATGATGTGTATCACTTTTTGGCGGAGATCATTAAAAGGTATATGCCCTCTTCATCATATCTTCCCCCACCAGGGTACCCTATGAAGCCTGGTCCTGAGATGGTGGCATCTCAATGAACGAGTTCTCCATCCTTTGGGTTATCAGATGACTAAATGGACCAGATTCCTTGCAGGCCAGCATGGACATGTGCAGGATCAAACATTTGTTACATTAGGCCACTGATATTTAGGAATTTAATTATCATTGCACCGTAATTCATAATCTGATCTAATCCAAACACTTTATTCTATTAATAAGGAAATCAAAGTCCAAGAAATCAGTTTGTGTAATAGCCAAAACTAGAATGCAAAGATTAAATGTAGAGGTATCGGATCATTTTCAAATGTTAAGTCTCATATGTTACGAGTCACAGGCTCTTCTTCAGTTCCTCTATATAAATATACCTAATATATATTCCTAAATTCTACAGTGAATAACATCTCAAATTACTTTTTTTTAATATAATTTTTCTCCTTCCTTCCATCTGTGTTCAACATAAAGTCCTCCCAACTAGGCCAGATAGTCTTTTGGAAAAGACCTTCTTGTCTATCTATTCTCGTCATCATCTCAGTCCAAATATCATTATTTTTGTGTTTTAAGCTATGGGCCAGATATCAAATCCTATTCATTAAGAACATATTTGAAACCAGAAGTTCTTTTCTTGATTTTTTTTCTCTGACTAGCAGTTGGTTAAATTTAAAAAAAATATGAATTTAAAGTACTTTAAGTTCTAAAATTGAATTAATCAGGTACTATATTCTATAAAGGATTTTTTTTAATGCCACTTGCCCTTAATGAAACTTTTTATTGTGCTGGGATAAGTGTGGACTGAAATTTCTGGTTATAATTTGAATTTGTTTTTCCAATGTTTGGCTACTTCTTGAAAGTATTGACTTATTTTTGTAATTGTACAGTGATGAGAAATGGGATTATTTAAATCTATATTTGACAAATGCATTTACTTTTGGAACTTTTTATTCCCATGACTAATAATATGAAGATTAAAAGCAGTCTTCTGAGTATTTTATGGAAGTGGGAATGGTTGCTAAGAATGAAAATGTAGATGTAGAAAATAACTTTTCAGGGAACATATAAATTTAAGAACAAAGAAGAGGGTCTTCTGGGTGGCTAAGTCTGTTAAGTGACCAACTCTTGATTTCTTTTTTTTTTTTTTAAAGATTTATTTATTTATTTATTTGACAGAGAGAAATCACAAATAGATGGAGAGGCAGGCAGAGAGAGAGAGAGAGAGGGAAGCAGGCTCCCCGCTGAGCAGAGAGCCCGATGCGGGACTTGATCCCAGGACCCCGAGATCATGACCCGAGCCAAAGGCAGCGGCCTAACCCACTGAGCCACCCAGGTGCCCCCAACTCTTGATTTCATCACAGGTCATGATCTCAGGGTCTTGGGATCGAGTCCCAGACGGGGCTCTGTGCTGAGTGGGAGCCAGCTAGAGGATTCTCTCTCTCCCCCTATGCCCCTCTCCCTGCTCACACCCTCTCTTTCTCTCTCCATCTCTAAAATAAATAAATAAATCGTAAACAACAACAACAACAGCAGCAGCAAATAAGAGGAAGAGGAACCCGTGAAAAAGAAAGATTAGGCACAGTCAAATAAGTAGAAGGGTAGACAATAGAATAAATGTTTAAGAATCATGGGATAGAGATTCACAAAAGAGATAGTAGACATCCCCTGGCTCTGAGAGATAAGGCTTACAACTGAGGAAAAGCATCTGATTTTGATCTTAAAGAGTTTTTGGTGGTTTTGAATATACTGATTCTTATACTTCTTTTTCTCTTTATAACACAAGATATATAACCACTCTCAAGAGCAATGATGCATTGTCAGGGCAGGAAGTTACCAAAAGCAGTATCTTGTACCAGAATCTCCTAGTAGGACAAGGGTAGCTTACAAATATTTCAACTTATTCAGATCCAGTGCCTGAGGCAATCAAGCAACTCCTCCAACCCAATGAGAACCCGTATTCTAAAGTAGCTTTTTCAAACTCCCCTCAGGGTAGTCCTGAAATTCATAGATATAAATCTTGGGGTCTATGGGTTGATGATGAAAAAAAATTAAATTCTGCATATTTAAGTAACATGGAAATACAAATAATTTAACACTGCCAATATATTAAAAGAGTATTCTGTTCCAAAACGTACATATCTGAAATATAAGAAAAACTGTTCAGAGTTTATTTCATAGAGTAATGTGGATTCCAGCTAGATTTCTTTCATCTCAGGGAAGTTTAGGGTGAGAAATCAGTGGTCATAGTGATTTAAAACATCTATTAGAGAAATGCGGTAGAGGAAAGAATAGGAAAAATAGGGCAGGTGTTAGAAGAATCAGCTGAGTTAGTCAGGCTGGGCGAAGATAGGGAAGACCTGGGCATGATGTGAAGCCAGTGTGGTTAGAAAGTCATGGAAGGAGAGGCCAGGGAGAGCAGATTATGGTGGAACAAGATCTATTCTGACACTTGCCATCTGGAAATACATGGATAACACAAGGCACCTTGCCATCTGGGTTCAGTCCATGACGAACACTATGTAAAAAACTGAGACACCATCCCCACTGTCCATCTCCACTTTCTGCCAGAGGTCTCTTGTTGGAGGGATCACCAACCTAGCCTGGTGAGAAGAGTCATTGAGGGGAACTGTTAAAATTGAACTTTCCCGGTTCCATGCCAAACATTCTGATCAAAATCTTCACAAGAATGATAGAGCAGGCTGTTAGTTAGACACCAGCCAGAGGCAAAGGTCGGGGTAAATACGTGACACATTAGAAGCCTGAGGGCAAAACATCCTGCCTTTGTGTCTTTTACCATCCTGGCTCTATGGCTTTCCATCCTCTGGGGCTGACAGACCAAGAGCCACAGGTGTAGAACATTCACTCTCCTCTTCAACATCTGCCCCCAGGGCAACCTACAGCTTCAGTATGATAAATTTACATTGTGGTTTTGACACCTACTCCCCCCACCCCACCCCTAAGATGGCCAAGACATTCTGGCAAGAACCTTATAGAGCCAAAACACCCCCCACCAACAGATAGAGGGAGTCTTTTGTATTATTTAATTTTGTTTATTCAAGAGAGAGAGAGAGAGCAGGAGAGGGGAGAGGGTCAGCAGGAGAAGCAGACTTCCCTCCCAGTGGGAGCCAGATGCAGGACTTGATCCCAAGACTCCGGGATCATGACCCAAGCCAAAGGCAATCGCTTAACCAGCTGAGCCACCCAGGTGCCCCTAGAAGGAATCCTTTAGATGACTGGAAACAACCTCAGTGGGAGACCACTCTACCTATGACCCATAACCTATGCAAACAAAGAAAAGACACTCCTAATCCTGGTGCACTGCCACCTCCGGGCCTGCCCACGCTCCCTTCTTGAGAGCATAGTGTCCATAATGAACTGCTTTGTACTTGTTACCTTTCCTCTGGTTGTCTTCATTTGAGTGTGGATCCTCGCGTAAATCTTTTATGGGGAATCCACGACTTGAAACCTCCATTTACATGAGGCAGGCTCTCCCACCTGTAACAAGCAGAGTTTGAGAAGCTGTGTTTTTAATAGGTTTCCAAGGTGTTATGATCCTTTGCTGCTTTTTGTGGCATGGTTGAATACAGTGTTTCTTAAAATGTGCTTCACAGACCAGCGATACTTACAAATTCTCAGGCTCTATCCAAGACCATTCAAAATCCCCAGCGGTGGTTCCTAGCAATTTGTATTTTCACAAGACAACCAGATGATTTTGAGGCATGCTAACCTTTGAGAACCACTGGATTAATGGGAAACCAGTTGAAACTGGATCTCTGGAAGTCAAGGCCTAGGCAAGGATATCTTATAAAAGGTTTTCTAAGTGGTATTAATATGTAGCTGCGGCTGAGAAACACTGCAAGAAATCATAGCACAGACCCTCTGAAGGGCATTTGGTAGATAAGAGTTGAGTAATAAATTAATTTACGGAGCAGAGGAAAGCCTACCTCCCAGACTCCCTCTTATATAAGATTATGCTAATCAAAGCACTTCTTTCTTATCCCCATTCCCTCTCACTTAGATCATCCTCCCCTATTTACCATACATGCATTCTCATATCAATGATTGGTTATTAATTGAATTAATCATTTGCTACATTAGTCCTAAATAGTATCTTTCCAGTAACAGATATAAGGAATGATGTCTACATGCAGAACCCATGCTTATTTTTCTAAATATTCTTGCTTCTAATTTCATCTTTGTTGTTCCAGGAAAGACTAGGCTACAAGTTAGTGAGAATGATACTGTAGATATCTAATTTGTTTAAAAAAATAATTATTTGCAAAATTTGGTAGTTTATGATTAGCAAGAAATTACTTGAGGCACACCTCACAATTAATCAAGGCACACCACAATTTAGAGCTATTTGGAGATTGAGAAGAACAAATTAATATGTGTGGAAACTGGTCAGGTTTTTGACTCCAGCTGAGGGTCCTTTAGTCTAAGAGACACAGAAAAGAGTATACGTAGATGGGCTGGGTTTTGGTCTGCCTTACGCCTGCCTTCGTCATCTAATCACAATAGGCTCCAAAGTGAGAGGCTGAGGGTTTCCTTCATTACCCTAATTCCCATAGTCAGTTTCGTTTAAAACTAGTCCCTCCCTCACTTCTTGAGATATAGTAGGAGGGTTTGGAAAAAAGTCATGTAAAGGAAAGAACTGTCAGAGTTTTAGGTATCTAAGGTAGAACTGGGATTATTTGGTACAAAATATTTTTCTTTCGGGTCATAGATTAGCCGTGGTCAAGATCATCAGATCTGAGATCCTCGTTTTACACAAAAAGAAACTGAGACCAAGAAAGTTTGTCCCTGCCCTTCCTCTCCACTATGCCATTCTTTTCTAGACGTGAGTCAGCTCAGAGAAAGCGTAGGTGAAAGTGTGTGGGCTGATCTCCTTTCTCTCTGTGAGTCATCTCCTGGGACTGTAACTCATTCTCCAGAACCTCAGAAAGCTGAACTCTTGACTTCGTATTAGAAGACAAGAGGAATACTTGTCACTGAGAAAAAGAAAAATCCTGAATTGAGTGGAACAAAACAAAACAAAAAGGAAAGGATTGGGATCATTGGATAAAGAATAGGAAGGAAATAAAGGCAGAGAGAGGAATGAACATGAATCCCGGTCACTTGATAAAAGGATGTTATTTTTAGGTAGTACATCAAGCATTACTTCCAGCTTATATAGAAGTTTTTACAAAAGAAGTAATTATATCATACACTGTCATAAGCTTCTCAGAGGAGCCTTGAAAAACGAGTGTAGGTATTGGACAGTCTGATGGAAGTGGAAGTCCAGAAAAAGGGAATAGAATTTATTCATCCATTTAGCCATTCCCTCATTCCTTGTTCATTTACTTATTCACACACTCATTCATTCACTGAACAAATATTTATTGAGAGCCTGTGCAGACACGATTTCTGTTCTCGTGGAGCTTTTACTGAATAATAAAACCCAGACATGCTATACTACGGGTTATGTTGAGAACTTTAAGAACTGCAGTTTACTGTGGCTAAAGGCAAAGATTCACAGGGCAGCAGTGGGTGATGAAACTGGAGACTTAGGGAGAAACGCAGTCGGAGACATTGAGAGGAACTCAGAGAGCATTTTAGAAAGATTACTCAAGCTATAATGTCGAGGAATTAGATGTAGCAAATTTGCAGGTATGGAGTCCACTTAAAGAGCTATTTTATAGTCAAAATCAGAATGGAGAAAGACTACTGTAATAAAATCAGTGGGGACATACTAAAATGGGCTGGATGCTGCAAATGTAAAGGTTGATAAGTAATGTAACTTGACTTTTTTTTTTGCCATTTTGTTCTAAATGTGGCTCTTTCTATTCAGAAAAGTGGAGCCCAATGCGGGGCTTAAACTCATGACCCTGAGATAAAGACCCAAGCTGAGATCAAGAATTGGATGCTTAACCAACCGAGCCATGCAGGCACCCCTCTCCATTTTGTTTTTTAATTTAATTCAACAATCTTTGTTTTAATATATAAGAATTTAATCAATTCATATTATTCTGGATGACTGAAATGTTCATTCCTTTCATCTTTTGTTGTTGTGTTCTATTTTGTTACAATTGTATGATGATTCTTTGCTACTCTTTCAGTATCACTTTCTACTTTCCTCTTGTCCCATTCCTTGCTTTTGCTCAATTGATAGCAATGTCTTCTGAATTCCCTGTTGTACTATGAAGTCTGTTTTTCTGGTGGTTATCTTCATTATTTTTAACAAATATATTTAAGTCTTTGTTATCTATGTCTAATTTATCTGTGTATGGATAAAATTAAACTAAACGAAGGACATAATAACATTAATGTTCATCTTACAAACAATCCAGTAGTAGAATATTCATAATTCCTTAGAAATAAAAAGAGTTGATAATACCATAATCACAGCAGATTTTAATATATTATCTTAGAATTTAACAGATGAACTAGATGAAATATGATAAATATGATAAAAATGATAAGAAAGATTTGATTAACACAAATTTAAAAAATCTTAATTATACCCCCCAATACACATAGAGAAAAGACAGAAAGAGAGAGAGTGAGGGGAGGAGGGCAGAATATGTATTCTCTGTAGGATACAGAGGTTTTATTTTCACAAAACATTTGTGAGAAGGAAAGAAACTTTCATTCAAGGGAAGGTTATAAATGAAGCTTAAATTATAATTCATAACAGGTACCTTTTACAGAAAATTTGCTGTACATGATTAAATAAAACAAAAAACTAGGGATAAAAAGATACAAAAGAATTAGGAACCTGAGAAAAATGCTATTCCAGATAACACAGGTACTAAACAGCCAGTCATAATGAAAGCAAATGATTTGCAATTTAAGAGAATAAACATGAATATATCAAAACCCATGACCACGGTGCAGGCCATGTTTAAGATCTATGGCTTTGAGTAGTTTATTATTAAATATTCATTGTAAACATAGAAAAAAATGAAAAGCAACAAAATGAAAGTCACATCAATGTCCATCAATGTCCAAGACAAAGAAATTCTAGAAACCCACTCTGCAGCATTGCACCCATAGTTAGCAATACTGTGTGGTTCACTTAAAAATTACCAGAAGAGTTGATCTCATGTTAAGTCTTTTTACCTCAATTAAAAAAATGATTGAATAGGAAAAAAGTAGAAATGATGAGTAAAACCAAAAGTTTTCACCTGAAACTATTGAATAAAATGTATAAATCCCTGACATGAATGAGACAAAGCAAGCAAATTTACAATATTCTAAATTTAAAATTTATATTATTATGATAAATATGATATTATCAGTATTATACAAAAGGATTTCTAAACATATGGCAGTGGAAGAAATTTAAAATGTAGTCAATGTTAAACCAGTAGATAAGGCTGGGGGCCAAAATAATTTTATATGTACATTATATTTAACTTCCAAGGAACCAGTACATCAATGTTGTTTAAACTATTTTTAAACTATTTCTCTAGGGGAGACGGTCAACCCAAAGAGACCACAGCCCCTCTTCTGCTGAGCTATCACAGGTGTAGAGATGCTTTAGGTTGTCAAGACAACAAAAGAAACGAAAATGTAGTTTTCTTCATGAAAACTAGAGGTTGTAGATGAAAAATTATTTCTTGTGAGAAATGGGGAGAATGTCTCCAGAAGTGCACTTGAGAAATGCCCTTTATCCGCAGGAGAAGTGAGAGAAATCAGAAAAGTTGGAACATCCACACTGGGACACCTTGCTTCCAATGGCCTAAGGCTGACAATGTTTTCTTCTGAGGACATGTGTGTTTCCAGGAGGCGGTTAATAGATGTAATTGTCATCATGTCTCTGCTCCCATCCTTTTTAACCCTCTTGAGATTTACCTGGCCATTTATGAAACATATTCTTATTTTTCCACTGTAGTCCCAGTATTTATGGACCGAGGAAAACTTGCCAGGCCAGAAGTTACTTTGGAAAGGATTGATTCTTGTTCCCCAAATATTTCGGGAGCCTCATGAGGAGATGGGACCATAAGGGCAAAACTACCCTAGCATCAATAAGGTTAGATAAAACTCGAGTTGAACTATTAATTTGAAATTTACTTTCTATAATTTATAGCATAAATTCTTTTTCTTCCTTTCTTTACAAAGAGATGGCCAACTGACTTCTTTTGGAACAAAATAGCTGGAAGAAAAATAGGAGCTGTTAAGCTAAAACCTGCTATGCCAAGTTGTAAACTACAGCAAATTTTCATGGTTGAGTGGAAAAAAATCCTGAAAGACCAGGCTTATAATGGAAGTGCTGACAAAACCAGCCCTAGCAGCACAAACGCAGGACTATTACCAAGCCCTTAGGGTGGACTAGTTGATATCATTTGCACTTTAAGCAGTTTAGGTGTTAAATTGCATGCAATTGCACAGTGTGATAAAACACCCTTCAAAGATATGAAATAATCCCTCTTTTTTCCTGCACTATTTTCTTACAGGAAGTCTTAACTCATAAATGGTAGTATTGGGTAATTTGTTTCTAGTAAAATGCAGCGTAATCCATTTAGTTACAATGCTTATCCCGTTCCAGTGGCAAAATGTAACAGGTGCAGGGTATATTCAATAGAGAGTGAGCCTAATTTCACAGATCTCAGTTTAGATTGAGATTTTCCTTCTTATTATTTCTTTACTGATTTTTAATGGCAATTTAAAGCCATTTGACCAAAAGAAAACAGGAAAGTAGCCAGAAGTGGATTTTTTTAATGTGAAATTTTTAATGTAACAGCTCCTCTAACATCTCTTCTTTTCTCAGATTGAGAACACAATGAAAAATAATCTGTTCCATTCTAGGATTTTTATGGTTTGCTTGCTCAATTTTGTTCACTAATGTCATTTTGGTTTAATTCAGTGAGCAACAGCTGTCATGGGATGATTAACCTGCAGCTGGGCTGATGATACAAAAATAAAGTAAAAATGAATTTAGTATTTTGGTAAAGACTTAGGAGTGACAGGCTTTAGAGAAGGAGTTTCTCTATCACTTTGTGGGACTTGTCAATCTTGAATTGGTCAAATAAAGACACGGCACTATCTTTTTTTTTTTTTTTTTTTTTTTCCCAATTTATTTATTTTCAGAAAAACAGTATTCATTATTTTTTCACCACACCCAGTACGGCACTATCTCTTAATAGAAATGTTGGTTACAGGAGTTTAAAATGTATCTTAGAAATCTGAGAACACATTTTGAAATAAAATCTTAGTATTGTTTGATGACCCTGGATAGAAAAGATTGGGAAATAATCTTTTAGAGAACAAAGAAAAGAGGAATTGTAAGGATCAATGAAAATGGTTGGCCAGAAAGATAGAAATATACAGTATTTTTCATGTCAGGTTACTTGTTAATCACTTGGGTTAAATTTTTTTTTTGGGGGGGAAGGTAGGGAGATTTAAAAACTGTTTATTATAGCATATCAACACGGTAAAGTCAGAACAATGTTTAATGGTTTTAACAAAGGATATATACAAACTACCTCTCTAGAAATCCTATATGCAAAATTCTTCTGATGAAATAAAGCTGAAGGTTGTACATGAATATAGACATCCACCCATCATTCTATGTACCCATAAAATATTTATTTTCTATTTTTCTATTCCAGTCATAGGTAGGCAGATCTTAGGAAATAAGGATGCAGCAATGAATAGAATTTGATCCTTATCCTCAAGGAATTTGTGGAACAATGAGTAAGACATTCAATAACAGAAAATGCATTGATAGCACAACTAAAGCACAAAATTGTAAAACTAGGCTATGAAACAGGCAAATGCTCTTTTATGAATGAGTTCAAAGTGAATAAGATGTGATTGTTTACGTGTATCACTTTCTAGATAGCAATGTGAACTGCAGGAACTCAGAAATAACAACTCTCTCAACTCAGTGGGCTATCTTAAGGAACCACAGGGAATCAGAACAATTGCAGTAACTGATTGAACCACAAATGTATGGACAAGGCAAAAATGTTGCAACAAAATTTTCAAAATTTTAAAGAGATATTTATATATCTCTAAAGCTATTATAGTTAACATAAGCCAAGAGACATGTCTGGAGGAGCACCTCAGTGGTTCAGTCCACTGAGTGTCTGACTCTTGATTTTGGCCCAGGTTGTGATTTCAAGGTCATGGGGTCAAGCCCCACCTGGGGCTCCATGCTAAGTATGACATCTGCTTATCCCTAACCCTCTGCATCTCTACTTGCTCCCTCTCTCCCAAATAAATAAAAGTAAAATAAAATAAAGGTGTCTGGAGAATGTGGTAGTCTGTTAAATGATATTTTCCACTTAATTCATCTATATAGTGAAATGGCCTCAGATGAAGTCACCTGGTTTGAATACAGTTGCTTGTACATTTGGACTTTTTTTTCATGTAAGCATAATTATGTTGGTTGATTGCTGAACATGGATCTGTGCTGATTGTCCTGGGTAAGGCTGGGAATATTCTTCAGATCAATAGTTGGATCTTCATGAAGTTTTGGATATCCTTCTGGTAACCACTCTTAGCTGTATGCCTGTGTCCTTCCAGTTTCAGTCTCTATTTAGACACACACACACACACACACACACACACACACCTCATAGGTTTTCTTTTTTCAACATACACTGAATCATTGTTCTGTAATTTATTTCCAAACATAAAGTTTCAGAAGGATCTAAGTCATCAATTGCTGTATCAATGCATTTTGAAAGAAAGCTAATAAAAATATAGAGAGAAATTGTAACTGACCTCAAGTGATTTTTGTTTTTAGGCCTTGACATCAGTGTTTGAAAGCAACTGACAGGAAATCTCAAGAAAACCATGATCTGAGTGCATGGGTACATTTGTCCAGAAGAGAAAGTAAGTACTCAGAAGATGGGCAGAAGGGAACAAAAATTTTAAGTTTTCTTTCCAGTTGAGATCTTTCCTACCTGTTTAAATGTTAGATGTATTTATGATTATTCTTAGGTTTTTGTAGCTACAGACTTGTGGTTAACAAGATTAACAATCTTTGAAATAGGAAATTTTTACAAGATGTGTTTAGTCATGTTACTCCTTTCATTTTGTCTGGTACCGTTTCAATCTGAATAGTTGAGTCTTTAGAGAAATTCCTTTTTTATTTGATTTTTCCTTCTGGTTTCATATATATATTCATATATATACACACACACACACACAAAATCTCCACACATATGCATATATATATATGTCTATATATATACACTTACATATATACATACATAATCTGTAGCTATAATATATATTATGCATACTATCTTCTGGTGCTATCTTTCCCCCCACATTATCTTTATCACTTCATTCTGTTGCAAGAGTACATATAACTGATATTTGGTTTTATTTACTACCTCCACAGGAGTTTAAAATAAGAATGTCTTTCCTTGAGTTTTATGATTTTATCATTTCTGAAATAAAGGTAATAATAACATATTCCTTATAGTCATATGTGATTTATACTAGAATGTAAAATTCATGCTTGGTAAATTCTAGTTATTGAATTGTGGTCGGAGAATGTTTCTATAAATATTCTCTTCTGGAAATTACTGAGACTTATTTTGTTTCTTGTGGATGACTAATTTTTCCTGAGTCTTTAGAAAAAATATGTTTCTCAGTTAAGTGCAAAGCTCTCTGTATATGTTTACCAAGCACATTTGTCAATCATTCCGTCAGTTCTGGTTATGTCAGATTTTAAGCTATGTCATTCCACAGCCAGAGTTTGATCAAATTATTCTTATATTGCTGATGTTTTTTATTTTATATATTTTAATGATACATTTATTGGCACATAAAAACTCCTTCCTATGTATCTTTGAAATTTTTAACCTTATCCACTTTTATCCATCCCCACTTTTCTTCACTTAATGATTGTAAGCTGAATTCTACTTATCTTTTATGACAATTCATGGTGGCAAACTTATGCATTCCTCCCAGATTCACCCTCCACTCTTTACTGTTCTCTGCCTCTACAGGCTAATTTGTATGGACCATACACATCAAGAGATGCCCTTGCCCCCTGGCTTCTAGTTGGGTTCGACCAGCAGGAGCAAAGGCAGGATATCCCATGAAGGGAGCAGAATGAACTTGGGATACCTATTCCTTGATTCCTTCATGCAGAGTTGTCATATGCCTATAGGTTTTGAACAAAATCACAGCTTCTGTCAGATAGCCTCTGGATTCCAGTAATAAGGTTTCTCCCTTTACCCACTGAGACCTAGGGATGATAATAATTTCCTTCCGTTCAACTCCCTTCAAGTTATCTGAACTGAATATGTTAAAAATTTTCTGCCAGAACACTTATTCATATATTATTTTCAAGTTTGCTTTATTTTTATTTCTGATTATGTTTTTACTTTTCTATTTATTTTCAATTCTTCTGTGTCATTTTACTTTAACTCTGTCCCTACAAAATCAGCATTTATAGATTTTCCTTTTTGTTTATTCAAATGGAATGGTTGGCTTTTGGAAGGGGCTTTTTAGTCCATTCATTATATTATGACCTCTGTTATATGTTGTTTTTAACATCTTATTTTTTGTTTTCTTCCTTCTATTTGCATTTATTTAATTTTGACATCTATGGAATGATTATGTTGACTTTGCTCATTTAAAAAATCTCTTAGTAATTTGAAATTTTACATCCCATTTCTTTTCTCCCTCTATTTCTATAAAATATTTGACTTTAGTTTCATTATTGTCATAAGGAATATTGATAACCTGATCTTCAACCAAGATTTGAGTTTGGCATCCTTTTGTTCTTCATCATCTCAATAGTCCATTTTTTTTTCTTAATCAGAAACTTCACTTCTAAATTTTACAGTTTAATTTACAATAAACAGCAAAAGTGAGAAAAATGTATAGAATAACTATAGTTTTGGGTGTGCTAGAAAAGAAAGCCAGCCATTCCTCTTGATAAAAAGTAAAATGTAATTAGTGCTGAAATGTGATTAATGGTGATATTTATTATTGGATGTTTTTCCTAGGGGAAAAAAAAAGATATATTGTTGCTAGTTTGGAATTCTGTAGTCTTAGTTCCATTTTTTTTTTTTTTTTCTTAGTGCAAACTAGTACTTTATGGGGCACCTGGGTGGCCTAGTCTGTTAAGCATCTACCTTCAGCTCAGGTCACGATCCCAGGGTCCTGGAATTGAGTCCCATATTGGGCTCCCTGCTCAGCGGGAAGTCTGCTTCTCCCTCTCCCTCTGCCTCTCCTGCTTGCCCTCTCTTTCAAATGAATAAATAAAATCTTAAAAAGGGAAAGAAAACTAGTACTTAATTCCAGTTAGTTAACATACAATGTACTATTCGTTTCAGGTGTACAATATAGTGACTCAGCACTTCCATACATCACCCTGCGCTCATCGCCTGTGCCCCCTTAACCCCATCACCTATTTAACCTGTCCCCTGACCCACCTCCCCTCTGGTTACTGTCAATGTGTTCTCTATAGTTAAGAGTCTATTTCTTAGTTTGCCTCCCTCTCTGTTTTTTTCTCCCCCCTTTGCTCATTTGTTTTGTTTCTTAAATTTTACGTATGAATGACATCATATGGTATTTTTCTTTCTCTGACTGACGTGGCGTATTTACATTTAGCATAATACTATCTAGTTTTATTCATGTTGTTGCAAATAGCAAGATTTCATTCTCTTTTATGACTGAGTAATATTCCATTTAAAAAAAAAAAGAAAAAAGAAAAATGAGCACTTACTACCTGCCAGGTATTATTCTGAGCACTTGAAATAGAGCAATAAACAAACAAAGAAAAGAAAGATATAAGATTTAATATTAGTTTATCTTTTATCTTTTAAAAGTTAATGCTATTTGTAAAAATTATGGAGATTTATTTTTATAAGTCTAAATCAGAGATTAAGTCATATAGCTTTTAGCAGAAACAAGTATAAAATGTGCTATGACCTAGCAAAACAAACTAAAAAAAAAACAAAAAACAAAAAACAACAAAAAAACCCAACAACAACAGGTGTTGAATTACCTTCATTATGGTATTTCTTGGCCAAAGATTTAACAGAAAAGCTTCTGTTTAAGAAAAAAAAGAATAATTTTGGACAACAGCCACTTTTTCTGTAGTGTAACGATTATATTGCAACATAGACTCTTTTAAAAATAATTGATAGGAATTATTTTACTCCTTAATTCATCATATATATATGTATATTTTAAAGATTTATCTATTTATTTGAGAGAGAGAGGGAGAGTGCAAAGGGAGAGAATCTTCAGGCAGACTCCCCACTGAATGCAGAGCCCAATGCAGGGCTGCGTCTCACAACCCTCAGATCATGACCTGAACCAAAACCAAGAGTGGGATGCTTAACCAAGTGAGCCACCCAAGTACCCCAATTCACCAATATTTTTGAATGCCTACTGTGTACCAGGCAGTAGCTTACATCAATGAAGAAGTAAGATAAAAATCCTTGCCCTAGAGCAACTTACATTCATGGAGTAGAACATAGTAAAAAATAATATGCATGGTGAATGAAACCATTCTTGTTTGGGTTCCTCCATAATCACCCTATTTTGAACTATTCGTTTCAGGTCATGAGTGAATCCTTTTTTGCTTTTCTTAGATGTCATTTTATTTGATCTCTTCAGGTCTTCTGCATGGCTGAGCTTCTTCTTCTTCTTCTTCTTCTTTTTTTCTTTTTTTAAATCTTATTCTGTTCCCTCCTGGGACAACCTTCATAACTTTCTGTATCTTGTTCTGCTATTTAGTTGAGGGTTTCTTTTGAGGCTAAGATTTGGGCTCTCTTCTTTTTCTATAGTGTTAGAGACCTCATTTATTCTCATTTACATGATTACTTCAAAAGTTTTCTTGTGTTGCCAAATCTCTACTAGACATTTTTTTTTAGCTGATCATTTTCTCTTCCCAAAACTATGTTTGTTTGTTTTTTTGCCGTTCCTCCAACCTCATTTTGTTAATATTATTCTTTCCTTCAGCAAACCTCAGTACGATGCAATGATAATAAAAATAAAATAAGAATATTTACTGAATTCTTTCTATATGTCAAGCACTGTCTAAGCATTTTACATTTAACAACTCACAGACTCCTCACAAAACCCTACGAGATAGGTAAATTTAGTTTTGGAATTTTATAAATACAAAAAACAATATACAGAAAGACAAAAGTTTTCTAAGTGCTCTCCTAGAATCTATAACATCTACTGACTTTATCCAAAACAGCCACCAAACAGTCACTATTTAAGTCAATATTTCTAAAACTTTCTTTATATTATGTACAAGATTTACTTAAATTTTTAAATTTCTATACATTGTGCATAATGTTAATCATTATCAAGCATTTACTGTATACTCAGAACTGATCTAAGTTCATGGGTCAGTTTTGGAATTTGCCTATGTTAGCAAGTGCTTTTTAATTTTTTTTTTTACTTTAAGTAAGCATTTTATTTTAGAACAGTTTTAGATTTACAGAAAAGTTACAGAAATAGTACAGTGAGTTCCCAAATACTCTACACCTATTTTCCTCTATTGTTAGCATCTTACTTATATGTTTACCACAACTAATGGACCAACTTTGGTACATCACCATTAAACAAACTCCATGTGTTATTATTAGTATTGTTAATATTATTAACTAAACTCCATCAGATTTCATTCGTTTTTCTCTAAAGCCCTTTATCTGTTCCAAATGTTCCATATGGAAAAATAAATATGGAAAATATAGTTTGCTCTAATGCTCAATATCCCACACAAATATACTCTTAGGAAACTCAGTTTTGTTTTGTTTTTAAATCAGGTTTCTCCCCAAATACTGTTGTAATCTTAAGGGCAGTTTTAATTCTTCACATTTATCTAATTGTCACATCTGCTCTCATTGAGTCACCTCATCATGACTTCTCTGGTTGTCACCTTGTCATTTAAAAACATGAGCCAAGATTTCCACAATATTTTCTTACGTTCTGGTTTACCTCCCATTAAAGAAACCAAGTCATCCGTCCCTACTTTGGAGGAAAAGCATCACAAAAACTGGTCTTTGTGAGTGTCTTGTTCCTGGTGGTAAAGAGTAAAACAGCTGTTATATTAATGAAATAAATAAATAAGAAATAATGGAATTATTATATATTATATATTTATAATATATAATATTTATTATATAACTAATAAATTAATGGAATAAATGGATGGCTTAACTATTGAGCAATTGAATGATTTTCAGATCTTCAGTATACCTTTGAGATCTTCCTCTTTTTATTTACCCATTTTCCTGGTCACCAAATCTTTATTTTTCCTTTGCGACGTCTTTGAATTTATCCATCCTTCTTCTTTCATTCGGTTGTGATAATAGGCTAAAATTCTTTCTTTTTAAACTTAGTATGGTTCTACTATATGAACAACCCACTGTAAGTCTGTGTATACCTAAGTATTGTCTTGTAATCTAATCAGATATAATCTTTACATTTAGAGATATCCATGCTCATTATTTTTTTTTCTTTTTTTTTTTAAATATTTTATTTATTTATTTGACAGAGAGAGAGATCACAAGTAGGCAGAGAGGCAGACAGAGAGAGAGGGGAGGAAGCAGGCTCCCTGCAGAGCAGAGAGCCCGATGCGGGGCTCGATCCCAGGACCCTGAGACCATGACCTGAGTTGAAGGCAGAGGCTTTAACCCACTGAGCCACCCAGGCGCCCCCTCCATGCTCATTATTGAACAGCATAGTAATTAGGCATACATTGTAAGTAGTAGATGTAAGTGACTAGAATTGGTATTAGCTTAGTTTTTCTTCTAACAGCTTTCAAGAAATAGTCCATTGCCTTAATAAGGATATCTCCCACATTTTCAGGATTTAACATGATTTTTTTCCACTTATAGAATAATTTTCACATATTTACTGTCTTTATTATCATGGGGTCAACTAGATACCAGTGAAACGACGGAACTCCAACTATGAGCACCATTGCCAGTTGTTACACTCATGGCTTTCTTTGAAGGACTTGAATGTGAAGACTAGAACAAGGTTAAGTTCACAGTTTTGGAGTAGCAGCCACTAGGAAAATGGTATGACATAAGGAAATGTAAATGATCTTTCTATTTAGGTATTACATTTCAGGACTCTTTCAGTGTCTACGAAGTGAGTTTAGACAAAAAATTCTTTGAATATGACAGTGCCCTTTGTTTTTTTCTTTGCCACAATATGGCTTCTGTGTAATCCTGAGGAAATCCATGTTGATCAAGATAGAAAAGAATTCCTTTGAAATATACATTTATTATGAGTTGACATGCTAGGTAAGTGTGGGTGTGAAATCTTTAAAACAAGTTTTCTTCAGTTTAGCCAAAATGACAGGAGTCAGTTTTATATGTTTGTGTAGTTTCAGTGGTCAAAACACAGACCTGTTTTAGAGCATATGTGAGCACCATGTTCTGTCCCACAAACATCTTTGCAGTTGTAGTATTTTTTAGAGAAGATGTCCCACGAACACCTGTCCCACAAACATCTATTGTAGTTGTAGTATTTTTTAGAGAGGATGACTTGAAGTCTGGCTAGACTTTAAAACACAATGATTTGGTGGGGAGGAGAGGACAAACGTGTCTTCCCCGACTTGCTCAGTGTCCATTTTTTTCTTCGTTTCCCCTCTCAGAGGGAGAAGAAGTGTTTCTGCCAGATTGTAGAATTTTGATTGAGACATATTCACTAGTGGGATCATAACATTAAGATATATCCATTCTTCCCTTCTCCTCTTCCCTTTGCTTCCCTTTCTTTCTTTTCCTTCTGTTTTGCTCCCCATTCAACCCAACTATGTGCATTTACTATACTGGTTGAAGGCTTTCCTTGGGGCCAGGTTATCTCTTTCTTTTCACTTTAGTTTACTCATCTCTGTTTTGTGTTCATATAACAATGAACAGAATGAACCTTCTAGGATTTAGGTGGAGAATGGACTGACCTGGTTGAAAAGAGGACTTTTCTTACATGTACCCCAACCTAGATTTTTCAGGGTTCTGTACATTTGAGAACTGGGTGCTGGTCCTACTATTTTAAAAGTTGATTCCCGTTTTGAAATTGTTTCTTGTAGTTCCACCCATGGCACACTGGGAGGATAAGTAGTGGGTAGTGCTGTGTTCTAACATTCCTTAACATAATCTCATCAAATTTCCGCACAATTTCCCCTCAGTTCAGTGGGATGATTCAACTTGTTTCCAAGGCTCCCAGAGGGAAAATGGGGTATTGAGAGAAGCACTTCACTGTGTTCTGATTCCATGTTATCTATCTAACTTATGCTTAGTATCTCTGCTTTGTGGGGAAAGCCCAGGTGGAGACTCTGAGAACAGACTTGTCATGGCACCTCCCTCTCTTATTTTGATACCCTGAGAATGCCATTCCTCCCACCAAGGAGAAGTGCGATTGCTTGCATATGCCATCTGCTTACAAACCCCTCTGAGCTGAAATTCTTCCCCAAAAGGTTTATGTAAGCCCCCTGTGAACTCAAACCACTATGTTTTGCTTAGCTCAAATAAACATCGAAAAAGTATCTAAGCATTTGAACTTATAATAACATATTTATCCCAACACATGAGGCTACTCATCATTGGTGTATGTGTAATATATAATTGCAGCATGAAGAAAACAAACAGCTCTCGATCAGAGAAGTCTCTGGATCCCACGGGGCACTAATCATCTACCAAAAATAGAGATAGTTGGGGAAAATAACTTATAATTGCATTGGCAATCCACTATTAAAGTATAATTTCATGTTGTTTTCATTTCTAGCAAATAAATAATAAAAAAAACTGATTTGAAAAAACTGCTCATTGCACTTAGTCGCAGACTCAAACATGAAATCTAAAAATCGAGTATGTATACATATTTTATTACATGTGCATTGAAAAAAATCCAGAAAAAATATGCACACACATATACATGAACTTAATTTATAAATAAAATTTAATTTATACTTATAAAACTTGAATTATACTCTTTAAAGTATAAATTTTCACTAAGTTATAATTAGAAATTATAAATATATGTGTATAATTCCTTTTAATGGTTTAAAAATATTTATATTTATAAAAACCTAGCTTTGCTATAGGTTCTCAAGTTGGAAGAATTGCATTTTAATTGTATTTGCATATTTGAAACATGAGGTTGCAGGTCAACCAGCAAGCTGAGCCTGAAATTACATGAGAGTAATTGTACTTGGAATTATTTGAACCAAAGAATATGTTAACAAAAATCATATAGGCTCAATCAAGGAAGAATAAAAGTGATATTATAAAGCAGAGGAAATAAAAGAGGCTGAAGATAATGAGTGACAAACGCCCATCAGCAAATGTTTTCCCTTGTTGCTATTTCACTGAAATACATGTGAAATGCATCAGGGCTGTAACATGGTAGTGAATTATTTCTCATATCTAAAATACTATCTATGTAACCATGAATAACCAAAGCAGGATTAAAAAAAAAACCACAATGCAGGAGGCATCACAATTCTGGATGTCAAGTTATATTACAAAACTGTAGGTATCAGGACAGTATGGTCCTGACAGAAAAATAGACATGTAGATCAATGAAACAGAATGAAAACCCCACAAATGAACCCACGATTATATGGTCAATTAGTCTTTAACAAAGCAGACAAGAATAACTATTGGAAAAATGTGTCTTCAACAAATGGTTGGGAAAACTGGACAGCAACATGCAAAAGAATGAAACAATAACTTTCTTACACCATACACAAAAATAAATTCAAAATGGATGAAAGACCTAAATGTGACACCTGAAACCATAAAAAATCCTACCCTGGAGGAGAACATAAGCAATGGCTTCTTTGACATTGCATGTAGCAACTTCTTTCTAGATATGTTCTGAGGCAAGGGAAACAAAAGCAAAAATAAATTCTTGGCACTTCATCAAAATTAAAAGCTGCTGCACAGTCAAGGAAATAATCAACGAAACTAAAAGATAACATACAGAATGGAATGGGAAAAGATTTTTGCAAATGATGTCAATAAAGGGTTAAGATTCAAAATATATAGAGAACTGACAAAACTCGATACCCAAAGAAAAAATAATCCAGTTTGAAGGGGCAGGGGGTGGGAGGTCGGGGTACCAGGTGGTGGGTATTATAGAGGGCACGGATTGCATGGAGCACTGGGTGTGGTGCAAAAATAATGAATACTGGTATGCTGAAAATAAAAAAAAATGGGTAGAAGACATGAATAGACATTACTGTAAACAAGAACACATATGAAAAAAAGAAGAAGATTACAGATGGCCAAAAGAAGATGCTCAACCTCACTCATCATCAGGGAAATACAAATCAAAGCTACAGAAAGAGATCACCTCACACCTGTCACAATGCTTCAAATTAACAACACAAGAAACAACAGGTATTGGTGAGGATGTGGAGAAATGGAAACACTCTTGCACTATTGGTGGAAAGGCAAACTCATCCAGCCATTCTGGAAAAGTAAGGATGTTCCTCAAAAAGTTAAAAATAGAACTACCCTACTATCCAGCAATTGCACTACTAGTTATTTACATAAAATACAGAAAAACACAGTTTTGAAGGTACACATGCCTCCTCACATTTATAGCAGCAATGTCTGCAATAGCCAAATTATGAAAAGAGCCCAAATGTCCATCGATAGATGAATGGATAAAAAAGATGTGGTATATATATTTGTGTATGGTGTAAGAAAATGGTCCAGTTTTATTCTTCTGCATGTGGCTAATTTTCCCAACACCATTTTTTGGAGAGAGTGTTTTATTTTTGTTTTGTGTTTTTCCCCCCTCCATTGGATATTTTTTTCTGCTTTGTTGAAGATTACTTGACCACAGAGTTGAGGTTCCATTTCTGGGTTCTCCATTCTGTTCCATTGATATGTGTGTCTGTTTTTGTGCCAGTGCCATACTGTCTTGATTATTACAGCTTTGTAATAGAGCTTGAAGTCTGGAATTGTGATGCTGCCAGCTTTTCAACTTTCCTTTGGCTCTTTGGGTTCTTTCTGGTTCTATACAAATTATAGGATTATTTGTTCCAGCTCTGTGAAAAATGTTGATGGTATCTTGGTAGGGATTGCATTGCATGTACAGATTGCTCTGGGAAACAGACATGTTAATAATATTTAGTCTTCCAATCCATGAGTGTGGAAAAATTTTCCATTTCTTTGTTTCTTGTTGAATTTCTTTCATGAGTGTTGTATAGTTTTCAGAGTACAGATCCTATACCTCTTGGGCTAACTTTATTCCTAGCTATCTAATGGTTTTGGGTGCAATTAATAATATACTGTATGTTAATTAATTGAATGTAAATAAAATTACATTTAAAAAGATGTGATATATATAAAATTGGATATTACTTAACCATAAAAAAGAAAGAACTCTTTCCATTTGCAACGATGTGGTTGGAGCTAGAGAGGACTATGTTAAGTGAAATAAGTCAGAGAAAGAGGAATACCGTATGATGTCACTCATATGTGGATTTTAAGAAATGAAACACATGATCATAGGGGAAAAAAAAGAAGAGGAAAGCCAAGAACAAACAAACTCTATAAAGACCAAACTGATGGTAACCACAGGGGAGGTGGGTGGGGAGATGGGTGAAAAGGTGATGGGGATTAAGCAGTGCACTTGCGATGAGCACCAGGTATTGTGTTTAAGTGTTGAATCACTAAATTATACAACTGAAAGTAGTATTACACTGTATGTTAACCAACTGGAGTTTGAATACAAGCTTAAAAAATATTATCTATGTAAATCTTATTTAAAACTATCCATATTTGTAAATATGAACAAAAGATAAAAAGTAAGCCATTTGTTACCACAACAAATGAAAGGCATCATGCAGAATTACAATAGTAGATACAGTAACAGATAATTGAGAATAAAACCTTTCTCCACTGTGTAGATAGGAGGCAATAGTACCTGTCAAAGGTCTTTCATGGAGACAGGACATTTGGTCCAGACATAACCAGCAACGAGTCTCCCCACTCCAGTGTCACCAGAGAAGTTTAGTGACCCCTTTGTTGCTAAACCATGCTGAGTGGAGTCTTTACCTTTGAAATGTATAAGGCCGACTTTCCAGCTGCTGGTATGACCATCTAGGAAAACACATTCTACTGAAGCATCCACTTGTAGCAGGAGATTAAGTACAGTTAACCCACAGATCAAGGAAGAGATTAAAAAATGACCCCAAGAGCTTTCTATCAGGAAAAAAGTGACATTTTGGGCATAAGCTGCGTAGTATATTGGTTTGATTTACTACCTCCCCCCCCGCCCCCCCAAAAATTCTCAGGAGTGTAGCCTTTTGAATTTAGTTTGCTTGTCAACTGGCAGGGACAGTGAATTCTTAGCAGTATGGTTTTATTGATGAGCCGAGCAGAACATCCAAGGGCTGGTACCTTCGGAAGGTGGCTTACTAAAATGAACATTGCTTTATGGGTGACAATAAATCAGTTAGTCTATAGTTAGAGATGGAAAATATGGAGGAAACCCCACAGAAGTCCAAGTAGGGGGAAGAGAAAAATCTAAGACAGCTAGTTGTGTGGGTTTTACATAACATATAACCTTTTTAAATAAAGTGATCTGCATTGGCTCGTGTAGACTGTGGGAAGGCTTGGCGAGAAATGCTTTTGGGTATATTCAAGTCTGTATAAATGACTCCCAATGTGTCATCTGAAAGCTGTTAGGATTGAAAAAGGCACTGGAACCAATTCTTTCTTTTGTCTCCAGGAGGATTTGAACAGCCCACTCTCCTGGACTCAGAGAGAAGTTTTTTCACACCTCTTCCAAAGACACTGGTGCCGGAAGCATGCTCTGGGCCATATGTAAGAAGCAGCTAGTGCAAAGATAGCCTTGTCGGTGTATTCCCTCCGGCCTTTAAAGGGCAGAGGTAAATTGATGTAACACCCTTATACCCGCTCACACTTCGTAGCCTTCCTGCCATGTATTGTGCCGTCCGTATTTTAGGATTAGGCCCACAGAGGTTAAGGGAATCTTATGAAGCAAAATCTCATTGCAGAGGGCATGATGTCCCTGAATTTGAGTTTCTCAATATCTTAAATGGGGAGAGGATTACTCCAAAGCTCGAATGAAGTAATAAAACATTTCAAATCTTGTAAAGTGCTAAATATAAAATATTGTAGCACTGCTTTGTGACATGAGTCCTGTCTTGAGCTTGTAAAAGTCTGT
The DNA here is from genome assembly GCF_020171115.1 of Neogale vison. NCBI lineage: Eukaryota > Metazoa > Chordata > Mammalia > Carnivora > Mustelidae > Neogale > Neogale vison. The sequence goes on from NC_058103.1 coordinate 67,556,889, forward strand.
ACTTTAAAGCTTTAGGGAATCAGCAGCAGTCCCCTTCACATCAGAATCCTCTCATTCCAAGATGCTGAACTGGTTTTGTGGTTGTGTGAAGAACTTCTGCCTTCACTCAACATGCCAGCTTGAGGGCTGTGTCCTCGGGCCACCAAATTTTATACAAATCAGAATTCTCTGGTGTGGTGGTATGGTTCTTTGAACCCTGCAGAAGCAGCCCAGATTTGAACTGTAATGCTTTGAAACAGGGATGCTTAAAGGGAGCATAGAGCTCTTGTAGGTAAATCAGTTCCTAACCACTAAATACTTGGAGGAATATGGCCAACCTAGCACTGTTTCAGAAAATAGGGGAAACAAACAAAATCAACCTGGAGGCTGGCACTCAAGTGTTTGTGCTCCTAGAAGCTCACCCCACTAAGAAGGTAAACAGCTGCATTTCCACCTGCAGAAAACTCTGGGTGGTCTTGAAGGCTAGCATTAAGGATAGAGCTTTATAGCAATTAGCCTGCAGGTAACTGAAGTTTGAATGGATGGGTATTTCACCAATTTTATGTGAACAGCCCCCTATCAGATGCTTCTTACAGAATGTATATATTTTTCATTTCTTTTTTACAGTATCAGAGTTTTGTATTTCCCTAACTTTAGAATTTCTTTTCCATTAAATATTCTATAATGACATTCATAGAAAAATAAAACAAAAAGTAAGCACATTTTTAAGGCTTTTGATACATATAAAATTGCTTTTCACAAAGGTTATAATCCTACAGACTCAGCTTATGATTCATTTCCTTGCCCTTTCACCAATATTGAATATTATACCTTTAAAACTTGCCAGTTCAAGGGGTGCCTGAGTGGCTCAGTGGGTTAAAGCCTCTGCCTTCAGCTCAGGTCATGATCTCAGGGTCCTGGGATTGAGTCCTGCATCGGGCTCTCTGCTCAGTGGCGAGCCTGCTTCTTCCTCTCTCCCTCTCTCCCTGCCTCTCTGACTACTTGTGATATCTGTCTGTCAAATAAATAAATAAATTCTTTTAAAAAATTGCCAATTCAATTGATGGAAATGCCACCCACATATCTTTATTGTTTACTGTATTTATTCATTTGTAAATTTAATATTTATGTAATCTGAACTAATTTTAAGACTTCCAATAGAAAAATTCATAACTCTAAGGCTCAGTGACAACCTACTGCCAGTACATTATTTTTTTAATCCAAACTATTACGTTTAAATATCACTTATCATCAATGATAATGTGTAGTATTTACGGAATGTTGAGTTTGTGCCACTTGCTCTGGCAAGGGCCTTCAGACGTCATACATAAATCTACCCATTTGCTTCCTAGCCACTTGCCTACTCCTCAACTTCCATTGATAGGAACACTCACTAATGAGTCCATACTTACACTCACTAATGGGTCCATACTTACGGTCCATACTTTGTTACCCTCCTCCAATTTTTGGCTCGAAACACTTGAATAAAAAAAATAATAATTGAATACAGATTCTGCCTGCCATTTCACTAGGTTTGAAGAACACAACCTTATTATCACCTAATTAAAATGCCATTTTATATTTCCAATCTTGCTACACACCCCAGCAGACATTCGCACAGCTGAACAGTTGTTTAAAAAAAAAAAAAAGATGATTTAAAAGCATCACTTTTTCTCTTGGCTTCTGTGAAACTATAATTCTCTGGTTTGTCTCCTATCTCCCTGGCAGTTTGTTCACTCTATTCTCTGTGGATTCTTTGCCCCATCATTCTATCAAGGTGAGAATGCCCTGGAGATTCATCCTGGGTTCTCTTCTTGCCATCTACATTTTCTTTCTAGAGGATCTCTTCATACAATGTGAGCCCTGTATCAGCAAGGATTTCCATCTCAATTTTTTCAGTTTTGTATTCCTAACACTTAGAACAGTACCTGGTTAATAAATATTTGGTGCTTGATAAATATTTGTTTGATAGGCAAATGAATGAATGACTCTAGGCTCAAAGTGTAAGTATTATTTACATGTTGATAACTTTCAAAGGATAACCTCCGGCTGGACTTCTTCAGCTCGCAAGCTCCAGATCTGTGATTCTGATCCCTCCCATGTCTCCACAGGTAGCATTTAAAAAGATTGCCGATTTATCATGTCTGAAGCACAATTCTTCAGGCTGGATGATTCCAACCTGTTAGTCCTTCAGCCTTTCTCATCTCATGACGTATTTACCTATGTGAAAAACTTAGTATTTGTCTTTGATTCCCTCGCCCAGCTTTTAATCCATCAGAAATTCCCTTTGGCACAACATCTCCTGAATCTGTCCATCTTGCTCCATCTTTGCGGCTACCCACTTGCATCTGAACGGATTCCTCACTGCCCGTCCTCACACTAATCTCTCCACACTAATCCACACAGAAATCCAACAGAGTGTTTTTAAAATGCCATCTCATTCTCCTGCTTAATAATTTCTAATGACTTCTCCTTGCCCTGACTTTACAATCTAAACTCCTTACCAACACCCATGGGATTTGAATCATCCCTAGTATCCACTCAGGATGTAAACTGGGTCACACAGAATGTTGATGTCTGCAAGGTTTGGAAGTTTGCTATGTTTTCAGGAGGAAGGTAACAACCCCTCCTCCACAGTAGCCAAGGACGAGCTAATCAAACCTTTTAGTTCCAGATTTTATTTCCTGAAAGCTGGTGCTTTGTGGAAGGAGGATAGAGAACATTTCAGACCATTTAGGATAGGTACTAAAAGAATACTTCTTGTAAATGAATACTGCAGTACTGTTAGTAATACTTAAAGAAATTGCTTAAAGTAAATATTGTGTTTATACTTAAAGTAACAGGATAGTTATGAAAACTGCAACATCAGAAATGACCACAGGCTGTTGCTATTTACCCATAGTTTGGGAAATAGGTAGCATTTCTTATTATACAGGAATTATTCTTTTTTTTTTTTAAAGAATTTTATTTATTTGACAGAGAGACATCACAAGTAGGCAGAGAGGCAGGCAGAGAGAGAGGAGGAAGCAGGCTCCCCGCTGAGCAGAGAGCCTGATGTGGGGCTCGATCCCAGGACCCTGAGATCATGACCTGAGCCGAAGGCAGAGGCTTTAACCCACTGAGCCACCCAGGCACCCCAGGAATTATTCTTTTTATAGACTGTCACCACATTGGATATATTGACTAATTTATTATGCATATTACATATTATATGTATATGATTATAAATATTGATTCAATGTACATGCAAGCACACATATCTCAACATTTTGATTCTATTTCATAATTTTAAATTTACCTCTGGAAATTAAAATTATTTCAATGTGTAAGTATGCCAGAAGAAAATAGCATAGAATATTAGATTTTTACTTTTTCATTGTTGGTAAAATATTTTAAAATGCCTAATATTTTCTTTTAAACTTTCACAATTTAACATGTAGTTATTTTATATACTCTAAAATTTTTTGGAACAAAAATATAGGCATATGATTTTCATAGGTGTGTATGTCCATAATCATACTTATCTTTATGGTATATTTTTAAGTTATTATCTCAAATTCTGACATTTTTGTCATATTTCTTACTGTCATTTGCCTTGTTATTAAATGATAAACCCCTATTCACATTTAAATTGTCAATCTCTTCAAACATGTCTAGCTTATTGTCTCCAGCCTTCTTTTAGATTTTAACATATTGTGAGAAAGAACTAAAGATTTAAAGAAATTAACTAATCAATTCGCTAATCAAGCCTGTCCACTTCACATTTTATAGAGATAAATTAGCATGCTATTTTAGAATTCTGTATCATGTTTTTCAATCTCTAATATTAATATGAAAAATAAACTTCCTTTTGTATTTGATACTTTTCATCCAGCAGCACCCAGCTCTCAAAAATATTTTAAAAGAAAACTGTTTGTTGTTAATTTAAATGACTTTCAAAATCAATCCCTTAATTTCCCTTGATATCTGACAATCATCTAGTCCTTTGCAATCTTTAGTTAAAAAGTGCACATTAAGATAGTCTGTCATTAATTCCACAGCAACTCACAAGGTTGCATGCTCCTCAATCATTAAAAAAAATAAATTACAATATTATTATTCCTTTAAAATATGGGAACATCTATTGCCAGTGTGGAATGTACAGCCTAAATTTCAGATGCTAATTTGACTGTTGGGATGATGACTCAAACTCCATACTAAATGTTATAAAATCTAACTGAGTGTTTTTTGTAGAAGGCTCATAAGGTAGTATATTGTGAATGCCAAGGTTTAAATTCCTTGCCATGAAGTAGAACGTTAAAAAAAAAATCTCTCATGGATATGAGGTTTAAAATCATTATCAAGTTATTTCCCTTTCTGACCATTTCTATGTTTAGTTAACAAATATAAACTCGATGGGGCGCCTGGGTGGCTCAGTGGGTTAAAGCCTCTGCCTTTGGCTCAGGTCATGATCCCAGGGTCCTGGGATTGAGCCCCACATCAGGCTCCCTGCTCCATGGGGAACCTGCTTCCCCCTCTCTCTGCCTGCCTCTCTACCTACTTGTGATCTCTATCTGTCAAATAAATAATAAATAAAATCTTAAAAAAAAAAAAGCAAAACAAATATAAACTCGAGTGACTGATAATGATAAATGCTAAAGGAAAAAAAAACTATCTTTAAATTGTGTAAGAATTAATATATAGTATAGGCTTACTGCTGTTTAAGAATTTCTTCATTATAGTACCAAATTCTCTTCCCCCCCAAAAGCTAAAAAAAGGTCTTTAAATCATGAATATTTTTAAGAAATGCAAAAGTACAAAGAATTATAAAGCCATAACTTGTGTTTCCCTTACCAAGATTTATGTTGATGTCTTTAATTCTCAGAAACTGTAGGAATGGCAAAAAGTAAATTTAGAAATTATTTTTTATGGTAATGGACAATTATTTTTATTTTACAAGGCTGTATTTAAAAAATCTAATACACAAAAATGACAAATATTGAGTTAACTAGAAAAGTTTGAGTGCGGGGTGCCTGGGTGGCTCAGTCCATTGAATGTCCCACTTGGTTTCAGTTCAGGTCATGATCTCGGATCCTGGAATTGAGCCCTGCATTGAGCTCAGTGCTCAGCCAGTCTGCTTGTCTTTCTCCTTTCCCTCTCTGTTCTCCATCCCTACCCTTTTCCCTCTTAAATAAATAAATAAAATCTTTTAAAAAAATTTTTTTAAAAGAAAAACTTAAGTTATTAAGAAAGTACAGAGTTTATAAAGAAGAATCAAAGGGATATTTAGAAGGAATTTTGGAAATAAATGTTGGCTTATTATCAATTTTTAAAACTTTGACTTAATTATTTTTAAAAAATTTTCTTAGGTTTTCTTTATTTACCTTGGGCAATTCCTATGAGAATATCTGTGACAGAAACTAGAGTTATTTTAAATTTGAAGGTGTAAAGATCCAAATAGAGGCATAAAGATAGTTAGCTGCTTGAATTTATAAATTATGACTGCCTGATCTTGATGTAGAGTAAAACTGTTGATTATGGTTTCTAATATATGTTTCTCTTCCTTTGTGGGCAGTATCAGAATATGTAGTAGACCAGTAAATGGATGAACGTTTGTTATGAGTGCACAGACATTATTAATAGTATCATGTCATAAATGCTTATTTCACTTCATTTACAAAAGAGAGATTAATATGTTATTCAATTCTTGACCCTAGAGGTGAAGTGATCTATTAAGATAGCTGATTACCTCAGAATATAAGTTGTTGCCCAAGTTATGAAAAGGAAGGTGTTCTAAAAACAAGTGTTCTAGGATAAATCTCACCGAGACAAAACTCATGCAAAAGTTATCTTTTCTATATTAGTTATAAAACAATATTTTCCAAAATTGTGTCATTAATAAAATAAGAATTTTTTTCTGATAAAATTATCAGGCAAGATTTTTTCAATGTTCGTAATGTCTCATATAATAAAATTGTTTCTGGAAAGTCATATAATCCATGTTGATGTAACACCAGTGCCTATAGACTTATAGCTATAGATCTATAAATTGTTAATGGAATTCTACATATCAAATTCTCCCCTACAAGTTACTCTTTTAATCATGACTTTATTGATTTTTCAGTCAGAATTTCTGTGTTTCCTGTTTATTTTTATTGCTAACATATAATTTGTGCAAGCATGAAGTACTCTGTATGTGTTAACTAATAGTCTTGACACCCTGTGAGGTGTGTCTAATTATTATCCCCTTTCGCAGATAAAGATATTGAGAAGAGGTGGATAATTTGCCAGGATTATTGACCCAGACAGTTGACATTTCTAACTGCTCTAGCCCACTACTGCCAGTACTTTATTTCCTAATTTAAAAATAAGGCCAGCTTATAAAAAATAGGGATAACTGTATTGAAAAATCCATTCAACAAAATCCTTCTGTAGTAGTCCTAACACAGTGAAATCTCTCTGTATTTGCTGAAGAACTGCTGTGTACAAGGATTAAAGCCAGATTCTAGAAGCATACAAAAATACACATTCTTTGTCTTCAAATCTAGAAACCTCGATGGGAAGATGGATATGTTCACACATAGAAGCAAAATATCATGTAGAATAGAGATAACTATGAAAATTCCGGTCTAAGATAGGTAAAAGGAGTGAGGAGAGAAATAAAGCAATCAACATTAAGAGGGTCTGGTGTAGAAATTGAGATAACAGGCATATTTGACACAACTATTTTCTTAAAACAGGAAGAAGTACAAGAAGTACACAAAAATTATGTTAATTCTCATTTATTTCCCAAAAGACAAGAGACAACCTGATTTATCTGTCGATCCCTGTCCTTTAGTGCACCCACACAAATACACAAAGAGAAATATAAATCACCTTTTTTTGAGATGAGCCATGCCTACAGCTCTTGAACTTAAGTCACAGGACAGGAACAGTCTCCATACCATGAGGTAGAGTGGTGAGGCATTTCTAGTACAGTCCTGATATCAGGACTCTCCAGCCTGTGGACTACTCAAGTCTCGAACTGTATGGTAGACTGTTACTGGAGGGCCAATGGAAGTTATAAATACGAAGAGTAGACATTGCTACTTCTTCCATTGTGTGGTTGAAGGGGTGGTTTGTGGAAGTAAAAGGTCTAGAGTTCATCAATCCCCTTTCCTCTTATTTAGTTGATATGATGAGAGTAAATGACATTTAAAAATTATCACTAAAGATTCTTTTCAAAATAGTGTTTATGGTTTTTACAGAGCTTCAGTATTAAGTCACAGGGAAACAACTACAACAGTTTTTTTTTTAACTTTAATTTTGAGAAAGACAACTTAAAAAATCACCTGCTTGCTTCTAAAATGGTTTCAGAGTAACTTATTAAATACATGTATACAAAAATGCTATTAGCATAAAGAAAGAAAGATTTTTTGAAATAGGAAGAAAATATTCTCTCACAGGAGCAAATACATTAACTGTGATCAAACCCTACAGTTAGCTTAGAGATTCCTGGCAGCTGATAACAAGGTAAGGAGGATGGATTACAGAACTCTTATTATCTTGGAAAATATATAGCTTGCTTCTTCAAAGGAAACCTTTTTGCTACCAGTTTTTTTTTTCTAATTATATATAAGAGACATTGAACAAAATATATAGAAGGTATTTACAATGATAGTTTTGTATGAGTTTTCCTATTTAGACTCTTGATAAAAATCTAGGGCATCATATCAAAATTTTAGCAATTTGTAAATTTTTTGTAATAATTTTGGTAATTTCTTGGTAAATAATTTATAAATTATTTAACAAATCTATGATTGTGGTGAGGGAATTTAGATAATGTGGTCCAAGTTTATTGCTTTCTGATTTACCTTTCTATGAAGTAATTTTCAATCTATTAGACAAATGATCTATACATATTCCTCTAAATATTCCTTTAGGTATGTACTGCTTTGAATTTTTAGTGGGAAACTAGATTGGGAAATACATCATCTCTACTGAAAATTACAGGACTAGGGGCTCCTGGGTGGCTCAGTGGGTTAAAGCCTCTGGCTTCAGCTCAGGTCATGATCCCAGGGTCCTGGGATCGAGCCCTGCATTGGGCCCTCTGCTCAGCAGGGAGCCTCCTTCCCCTCTCTCTCTCCCTGCCTCTCTGCCTACTTGTGATCTCCGTCTGTTGAATAAATAAATAAAATCTTTAAAAAATGCATTTTGAATACAGGTTCTGTATTAGGAATAAGTATGTTTGACTCTCAGGTATTTAGAGTAGTAGTATAAAGTGCAGTTGTAGAAATAAAATGCTAAAGTTCAAATATAAAATTTACTCTCTTTTTTAGCAGCAGGACCTCAGTGCTTCAGCATCCTCTATAAAATGGGATTAATAATAGAGAGGGGTTAAGCAAGGATTAAATACATATGTGACATCTAATTGAATACTCTTATCATCAGACAAGTGGCTGTTTAATATGCTGTTATGACCTTCAGGAAGTCAGATTAGATTCTGTTTATAGAGAAGAGCACCTTCCTGCACAGAGGTGAGTTGAAAGATGCTGACCCTCAGGGCTAATCTTTTCCTTTAAAAAGCGCTTTAGAGCTACTGAAATTCCTGAAGATGTATTGGAAAAGTACACAGCAAAGGTAATTTTACCTTGAAACTTTTTTAAGAGTAAGCATCCACCTCAGATATGGCTTTATATCTTTGAAATGTTTGATCTTGCAGTATCGTAGCCAATGAGGTTTATCCGAGGCGCGATTATTGCTAATTGAAATGTTTGATCTTGAATTCTACCAAAATCATCAGCTAAACTAGCAAAAGTTAGTGGTTAAATCTATTTCTAGAAAATTAAATAAATTGATGTACCAGACCTGATTATTGAATATTGCCAACATCAATTTTGGCTTTGTAGAATTGATATCAGAAATATTACAAGTTAGCAATAACAAGGCAAGAACTTATAAATTGTAAAGATTTGAAAAGACAGGCAAAGGGTAATTTAGCTATACTATGACATTTCAGTAGGGCTACTTAAAACATTTCATAATATAGGAATGGGTCTCATTGTAGACATGACTTAGGAGAGAAAATATGCAATACTGTTGAACATAGCATACTCTGCAAATTTCCTGGCATGCCCACCAGGGAACCCCAGTGACTCAACAGGTCTTTCTCTTCCTTCTCTCTGGACTGAACTGACCTCCAAACTTGGGGGCACATTAACTAAGAAGTGCTGTCACTGGTATATTTTTAATTTACTGATGTGATCTCCTCTTTGTAGTCACCAGCTGTGACACCTATTGTGACCTGTGCTGAGTTACTAATAAGAAAAAAATAATAATTTCTCTGGATCAAAGATGCCTCTTTATTAAGTCTGAGCTATTAGTAATTGTAGTATTTTATCTATATTTAATCTGAGTCAGTGCACTAGACCTAGAGCATATTGGAAAGTTATTCTCAGGCCCTAGCAGCTGTAGAACTTCAATAACTATTATTTGAAATGGATTGAGAGGAATTAAAGAAGTAAACATTCCAGATCATCTATTTAAATCTTCTTTAAAAGTGATAAATAGCTTGGTGTTTAAATATCAAGGGCTTTGGCTGGACGTCAACAGGAATGGCAAAGTAAGGAACTTCAAAATTTACTCCTACATAAAGGAATGAGACTATTTGCAAAATGGTCAAAATAACTTTTTCAGAACTCTGGAAATTACGCAAAGGCCTGCAGCAATCCGAGGAACATTTACTTAAGGGGAAAAAAAATCATTGAATCTTGATAGGAACAGCAAGGTTTATGGTTTTATTTTAACTTGGTCTAATAACACGCCCTACTTCCCAACTCTGTAGTGGTCTTGCAAACCAACAGCCCCACAAGCACAATGAAAGCAAGCAACTTAGCCACCACTGGAAAGGTCATGATGGGTTGAAGATTTTTTAAAGCCCCATTCTCAGAATTGTCATCAGTTGACCTGACTGGTAGTTCTTTGGATATCTCCACTTAGGGTTTATATTTACTTGACTCGATTCAGATCTCTCAGTGAAAACAGCTTTTTTTCCTGAGAGAAAACTATTAGTTGAAATTGTTTAACATCACTTCTAAGGCAGCCGTGATAGTTGGAACAAACAGGATGCTGAATGAAAATCTACTAGGGAATGAGATGTCTTTAGGGAAGGTAGAAGGCCATGTATAAACAATGCTGTGCTCATGCCCAGGGCTGTGTGGATGCCTAGGAAAGGTCTGAGAAGGATATAAGTTCTCACCTCTGGTTGACCTTGAAGCTCTGTAAAAGTAGGCAGTAAATACTAAAGCAGAGATATAAACTGACTGCCTGGACATTGAAGGGATGCCTCAAATACACACATAGAATGTCAGCAAAGGCTGGAAAACTTATCAGTTTCAAGAATTTAAAGAATTCTCTGTCCATTCATTAGATAACTATTAAGCTAACTGAACAGTGACTTCAGTAACCACACATAACAATAATATAGGCTTTCCAAAGTAACAGTTAGTTCAGGAAAGTCACTTCATGAATAAATAATAGCAGCAGCAGCAACTATGAACCTGGAGTAGGAAATCTGCTTTCCAGAGTTGTCACATTATATTAATTTTAAATGTCTAGTTTTTAACAAAAATTTGTGAGCCATAAGAAGAAATAAGAAAATATGGCCCATACACAGGTATAAAAGGAATCAATAGAACCTGCTTTTGAGGGAGTCCAGATGTTGCACTTACTATACAAAGACTTTAGATCAACAATTTAAAATATGTTCAAAGAACTAAAGGAAATTACATTTAAGGAACTTTTAAAAATATATTAGCATGGAGTAGGAACTGTATAGAAGCAAAGTTTTGTATACTATTAAGTTAATTTGGTATTAATGTAAACTAGAATATTATTAATTAAGATATTAATTATAAATATCAGAACAGTCACTAAAGAAAATAAAAATATACACTAAAGAAAGTGCTACTGAACTAAGATGCTGCACTAGAAAATATCTGTTTAACCTACAAGAAGCCAATAATAGATGAATGCAAGAATGAAAAAAGATATGACATATAGAAAACAATAGCAAAATGTTATGTATAATCTTGTCTTATCAGTAAATACATTAAATATAAATGGATTAAATACTCTAATCCAAAGGCAGAGATTGGCAGAATGAATTAAAAAACACAATTTAACTGTTTGCTCTCTGTAAGAGACATATTTCAGAACCAAAGATGCAAAAGAGTACAAGTAAAAAGGATATAAAAGAATATACTGTGAAACATTAACTGAAATAGAGCTGTAGTGACTATAAATAATATCAGACAAAATAGAGTCTTAGAAAAAATTTTTTACAAGGGATAATGGACATTTTATAATAAAGGATCAATGCATCAAGAGGACATAACAATGGTAAACATATATGTACCCAATGACAGAAGCCCCAAATACCTAAAGCAAAAACTGAGAAATGAAGGGATAAATAGGCAGGTCATCAATAACAGTTGGGACTTCAATACTCCAATATCAATAATGGATAGAATATCAAGACAAAATCAACAAAGGATTAGAAGACTTTAAAAATACTATAAAACAAACAGTTTTATATAACCCTTCACCAGTAATGGAAGACTACACATTAATTCTAGTGTACATGAAATCTTCTCCAAGATAGATTATATAGTGGATCAATTTTCAATAAGACTAAATACCTTGAAATTATACCAAGTATGCTCTATGACCACAAAGAGATGACATTTGAAATTAATAATTAAAAATTAAGGGAAACTCACAAACATGTGGAAATTAAACAACAAATTCCTAAATAACAAATGGGTCAAAGAAGAAATCACAAAGAAAAATTAGAAAATCCTTTGAGATGAAATTAAATGAAAATACAGTATACCAAAGCTTGTGGCATACTACTAAAACTGTGCTTAGAGAAAAGTTCGTAACAGTAAACATCTATATGAAGAAAGAACAAAATCTCAAATGAATAACCCAAGTTTCTACCCTAAGAAGCTGGAAAAGGAGCTCTAAACTCAAACCAAAAGAAGGAAGAAAATAGAGATTAGAGTAGAAATTAATGCATTAGAGAATAGGGGGAAAATGGAGAAAAAGTGATGTAAACAAAAGCTGGTTCTTTGAAAAGGCTGACGAAATTGGGAAATCTCTAGGTAGGCTGATGAAGAAAAAAGAGAGAAGATTCAAATTACTAAAATCAATAATAGGAGAGAAGATATTACTATTATTATTATAGAAATAGTAAGAATTATAATGGAATACTATGAACAATTGCCTGGAAACAAATTATGTAACCTATGTTAAATGGAAAAATTCCTAGAAAGTCCCAAACTACCAAAACTAGACAAGAAAGAAATAAAGAATGGAAATAAGAGTGAAAATCCAAAATAATAATTCTATAATAAGAATATGGAATTACTCCTCCTCCTCCTTCTCCTCCTCTTCTTCCTCCTCCTCCTCTTGCTACCATTTAAATCCCTGCAAAGGAAAGTCCAGGCCCAAATGGCTTCACTATGAATTCAGTCAAACTTTTAAAGATGAGGGCGCCTGGGTGGCTCAGTGGGTTAAGCCACTGCCTTCGGCTCAGGTCATGATCTCAGGGTCCTGGGATCGAGTCCCACATCGGGCTCTCTGCTCGGCAGGGAGCCTGCTTCCTCCTCTCTCTCTCTCTCTGCCTGCCTCTCTGCCTACTTGTAATCTTTCTCTGTCAAATAAATAAATAAAATCTTAAAAAAAAAAAAAAACTTTTAAAGATGAATTAATGCCAATTCTTTACAAAGTCTTCCAAGAAAAAGAAAAGGAAAGAACACTTTCTACTTCATTCCTATCCCAGGATTAGCCTGATACCAAAACCAATCTCAAGAATGAAGAACTGCAGACCAATATTCTTTATGAATATAGAAATAAAAATTCTTAACAAAACACTAGCAACCTTAATTCAGCAACATATAAAAGGGATTTTACATCATGACCAAGTGGGATTTATGTCATGAATGCAAGGTTGGTTCAACATTCAATAATCAATCAATGTAATACTCCATATTAATAGAATAAAAGAGAAAAACCACATGACCACTTTAATAGATGTAGAAAAGGTATTTGACAAAAATCCAGTTTACTTTCATGATAAAAACATTTAATAAAATAGGAACAGAAAGGAAATTTCTCATCTACAAAAAGCACTTATAGAAAAGGACATTTGTGAAAAACCACAGCTAACATAATACTTAATGTTCAAACACCAAATCTTTTGTCCCTAGGGTCAGGAACAAGATTAAATCTATTCTCATTACTTCTATTCAACTTTTTTCCTGGGAAATTAGAACAAGGGAAATTAGACAAGGAAAAGGAATAAAAGACAAGTTCATTGAAAAGCATAAAATAAAATTATCTCTATTTGCAGATGATATGAACTTGTATACAGAAAATCTCAAAGAATTCACACACACAAAATTATTAGAGTTCAGCAAGGCTACCAGATACAAAAACAATATATAAAAATTGTATTCTTATACACTTGCAGTGAATATTTCAAAATGAAATTAAGTAAATAATTCCACTTGCAATAGTATCAAAATAATAAAGGTTTAAGAATAATTTAAGAAGAGAAATGCAAGACTTGTGAGAAATACAAAATACTGTTGAAAGAAATTAAAGACGATTTCAATTAGTGGAAAGAGATCCTGTGTTCAGGGATTTAAATTCAACATTATGTTAATGGCAATGTTTCCTAAATTTTTCTACAGATTTATTTCAGTCCCTATAAAAATCACAGCTGCTTTATTGCAGGAATTGAAAGCTGATCCTATAATTCATACCATGAAATATCATTCAATCATAAAAAAATAAAGTTCTGATAAATGCTCTAACATGGATGAACCTTAAAGATATTATGCTAGTGAAAAAAGGTAGACACAAAAAGCCACATATTGTATGATTTCATTTATATAAAATGTTGAAAATTGGCAAATCCTATTAGTGGTTGCCAGAGGTGGAGGGATTGGGAAATGGGAAGTGACTGCTAATGGATTAAAGAGTTCCTTTTTAGGTGACAAAAAAATGTTCTGAACATAGATAATGGTGATGGTTGCACAACTTTATAGATATATTGAACACTGTTGAAGTGCACAGTTTGAAAAAGTGTATTTTATGGTAAGTGAATTATATGTCAACTTAATGAATGAATGAATGAATGAGCTGAATCAACTGAAAATCATCCACCAGAATTTGACTGGATCTTCCCTTCCATATTAAATCTGTTTTCTGACAACTAGTCATCAGTGATAAACACAATTCCTTGAATCACAGATACCTAAAAATGCCATTGTGTATTACCTCTGGCTGTCCTGTGCTGGACTAAATCTACACTGTATCTAGTTTCATTAGAAACTAACATGGTAAAATTCTGAGAAAACTGTATTGAACTTAATTAATATTTTGTGGTTTTTTTATCTTTGAATTTTAAAACTTCTTCAGGCTTGTATTTTTATCTTTAAATTTGGGGAGAATGATTTTTTTTTTGTAACTAACATTTTTACTAGCCAAATTATTCCCAGGTAAGGACATATTCAGGCCTACTGTAGACCACATGACCAAAAAAATATTATCTTCATATAAAACAATATTTCATCTCACTAATAAACTCTTAGTTAAATTCAGATGTAGTCATTATGATGGGTTAAGTTCATATTTTGATAATAATGACATGCAGTCCTTTTGTAGCAATGGTTGGGCCACTAGAAATTATGTCATGTCAACAGAGAACTGAATAATTTAGTGATTGTGAATTTTTGTGATAAGTTACTGAGTTTGTTGTTGCCATTTACTTAATGTCAGTGGCTTTTCTGGATTTATAGATGAGAATGTATCATGATGTCTGTGGAGTTGAAATGCCCTTTTCTAATTCAGATGATAGTGCATTGGAGTAGGCATTTATACACTGCAGTTGTAGAATAATATGTAATACAGCCATATAAAAAATCTATCTTGGGGTACCTGGGTGGCTCAGTGGGTTAAGCATCTGCCTTTGGCTCAGGTTATAAACCCAGGTTTCTGGGATTGAGCCCCACGTCGGGGCTTCCTACTCAGGAGGGGAGTCTGCTTCTCCCTCCCTCTCTCCCTGTGGGTGCTCTCTCTCCTCCTCTCAAATAAATAAGTAAATAAATAAATCTTAAAAAAGTAAAACATCTATACAATGCCACATTTTTGGAAGAAATAAGTGCTTCAGTTGACTGGTGTCAGTGGTGAGTAGTCTTAGAGATGATGAATCAAATGAAATGTTCTCTCAATCTGAATAATTTCTAGTAATGTTAAATCAAATGGTTTGAAATAATTTTTTTCTTCTGTGCTTCTAATTGAGTCAAAGCTTTTGATTGACAAATCTGGAGATTTTTCAATGTGAATGTCTTTTATGTTTATCTTTGTTTACCTATACAGTGATCCATTAGCAGAAATAATAAATTTTCATAACCATAGTGAACATTAATGTTGACTAATCAGAAAGCATACACTTAGTCTTTTGGTTGAAATATATATGTTTAAATACAATTTAAATTAAAATAATGATAAAAATAATGAACATTAGTTGAAGCCCTGCTCAAAATACTTTACATGTATTGACATCTTAAACGTGAAGTCACTAAAGGCACAGAGAGGATAAGTAAGTAGTCTGAGGTCATCCAGACCACACAACTAGCAAGTTGCTGAACTAAAATTAAAATCTAGGCAGTGTGGGGGCGCCTGGGTGGCTCAGTGGGTTAAACCTTCTGCCTTTGGCTCAGGTCATGATCCCATGGTCCTGGGATTGAGCCCTGCATTGGGCTCTCTGCTCAGCAGGGAGCCTGTTTCCCTTGCTCTCTCTCTCTGCCTGCCTCTCTGCCTACTTGTGATCTCTGTCTGTCAAATAAATAATTAAAAAAAAATCTAGGCAGTGTGTTTTCAGAGGCCATTCTTTTAACTACTTGTCAATGCTGCTGCTTCATAAAAATAAAGAAATCAGGACACATTAATAATTGTTAGTTACATTTATGAAAAAACAAGGGAGGAATTAGGTTGGAAGAATTTGCCAAAGTGTAGTTCTCAGATGATTTGTGGATCTTCACAGTTATTAGCAACTGGTATGACAGCCATTTCTTACCTCCAGTAAAAAAAAATTCAAATATTTAAAAGTCATATCTGATAAATCAGACATTTGGTTAACCATACACTCAAATATTAGATGATATTAACTGGTATGAGTAATAGTAAGAAAGATTTCCCACTGATTCACAAACTTCCACCCAAACACCTCAAAAAGGCGTTGGTGGTATAGTGGTGAGCATAGCTGCCTTCCAAACACCTCAAAAAGGAGAGAAGAATGAACTAGCATTCCAAGGAGATCTAGGGAGGGACCATGCTTGGACTGAAGTGTCTTGCTGAAACTTTTATCTTACAAATATATATGAGAAATTCTTATGCAAAATATATTCAATTTCACAAAAAATCTGTTTAAGCACAAAAATAGGTTTTACCCAACACTTGGCAATAACTTGACATTCTAGGAAGATATACCATGTTGAATCTGGATATGCTAATTGAGTTTAAGAAATACAGGATTTTACCTCATATCCATTAGGATGGCTACCAAAAATACCAAAAACAAACAAAAATAACAGGTATTGGCTGTGATGTGGGGAAATTGGAACCCTTGTTCACTGTTGGTGGGAATGTAAAATGGTGTGGACTCCATGGAAAACAGTATGGTTGTTCCTTAAAATATTAAAAATAGAATTACCATATGATCCAGCAATTCCATTTCTGAGTATACACCCCAAATAATGTGTTTTATTTATTTAAAGATTTTATTTATTTATTTGAGAGAGCGAGAGTGCAGAACGAGAGAGAGAGAGAGAGAGAGAGAGAGAGAGAAAGCATGAGGACAGGGTTGGGGGTGCACAGAGGGAAAGGGAAAAGCAGGCTCCCCCCTGAGCAGGAAACCTGACACCGGTTTCGATTCCAGGACCCTGGGATCATGATCTGAGCTGAAGGCAGATGCTTTACCGACTGAGTCACCCAGGCACACCCACCTAGAAGAGTTTAAAGGAGTCTTGAAGAGATGTTTGCTACAACATGAATAAACCTTGAGGACATTATGCTAAGTGAAATAAGCTAGTTACAAAAAGAGAAATACCAAAGGATTCCATTTATATGAGGTACGTAGAGTACTCAAATTAATAGAGACAGAAAGTAGAATGATAGTTTCCAGGGTCTGGGGGGAGCGCAGAATGAGGAGCTATTATTTAATGGGTATATAGTTTCCATTTTGTAAGATGAAAAAAGTTCAGGAGATGACTGGTAGTGATGATTGTACAACACTATGAATGTACTTAATGCCACTGAACTGCACCCTAAAAGTGGTCAAAATGGCAAATTTTGTTATGTGCATTTTGCCCCAATTAAAAACGAAAAGAATCATAAGATTATGTGATAGAAATGTCAATTTCCTGTGCATAATATGCATTGTTTCACTACTGTTGTCTTTATCCAAACTACCTGGATCAGTGTTCTACTGGGTCACCTCCAGAGCCTCATCCTGTAGGGTGACCGTGTAGTTGTTAACCAAACAGGCATCTTTGAGAATGAGAGAGAGCACTATTAATAATATTGCAACACAACTGGCATATACCAGGATTGTTCTATTCTCAACAAAGAAGCCACAGTGGTCTTTGAAAACTGTAAGGCGTGTTCACTGAAAACCTGCAGTAGCCTCTTATTTCCACATGTTGCTAATGGCTACCATACTGGACAGGGCTGATCTAGATGATATGTGTCCCCAAACTATCTTTCCATCAAAACTGGGTTCTCCTTCACTTAAAGGGGCTTAATAGTTTCCATAATTTATAGCTAATGTGTAAGCTCCATGAGAGCTGGGGCAGTATGTTTATTCACTACCACATCCTCAGCATTCAGTACAGCGTCTAGCAGGAGGTAAGGGCCTCAGATTTGCTGAAATAAAGGATGATTATATTTAGCATTATTCAAACAAAATATGACTTTTGTTTTAAGACCAGAAAAATATTCAGAAATACAGCACAGCATTTCAGTAATTGTGTTCTGGAACTATCTATTTTTTCTATTTCCGGTTTCTGGTACAATATTCTGGTGAATATTGTAATAGATAATAGAGAAATATTTAGACCAAAAGAGAAATAAGTTGACATCAAAGTGTCAAGATTATGTCAATGTAATTGGTATACCATGTCGGAAAAGTGGAAAACATATTTGAAGTTTTTCTTTCCTTAGCCACCACTGAGTTTTTCATTTTTCTTAGGATTGCTTGCTACAATGGAAATATCCAATATGTTAGCTTCTAGTTGAAAAATATCCATCAATTGGGACATATTTTACAAATCACCACCCTTTGCAGCTTTCAATTTTGGAATATGAATGAGGAGGGAAAGGGCAATATTGGTGGCCTGCAAGACTCACAGATAAACACAAAAACCATGAAAAGTCCTGCTTCTTCTCCTCTTCTTGATTTAACTTGGCTTAGATGAGGAATATGTGAGGCTCTGTAAGATGTGTATATGACAGACAAAGAGAGAAAAGGGAGGGGAGAGAAAGAGAGGGAGGAGAAAGGGAAGAGGGGAGAACGAGAGAGCGAGAGACAGAGAGAGAAGACAAAGTGCTTACTCATGAAAGTCAGCATGAGAATATAGTACAGGGACTGGCATCACGGCTATGTGCTCTGGGCATAGTTTTCAGACTGGGCCTATTATAAGTCAATGGATTTTTCAACATTATTATATTAAAAGGAAATGATGAATTTATTTATTGCTGCATTTTTCACAGAACCAACTCTCAGTAAATGATATTTAAAAATGATAGATTTCCAACTAGCATTTGTTATCAGCCAGTGGCTCCCAAAATTATAGTTCAGTAACAATATGTGGATATTGCCCAAATTTGCAAAGATTTGTGACTCTAAATAAATAGTGATTTAAAAGCTCAACATTTCACATATGCAATGCAAGTATCTTCTTGATGTGTTGAATCATTGTCATAAAAGGTTTTATCAGATGACTAATGATGCAAAGGTGAATACTGAAGATATTCTTGTTAGATGGATAGGCAGCACGCCCAAAGGCATTTGAGGAAAGTACTCACTAAACATTTATCTATGCACAGCCTCAAGCAATTTAGGAGGAAGCTCGTGTGTACGTGTGTGTGCACACATAAGTAGGAAGTAAGGACCAATGGCAAAGATATTTCTGTTACTTTTTAATTCATGGCCTGAAATTCAGTTAGCTCGTAGGCATACAAAACTTAATCTCTTTCCTTTGTGTAATTCTCTTCTTTTATAATTTGTATACCATGAAGAGTTTGGAGAAGCCCATTCCCAAGTACAATGGCAGGAGAACAGAAGATCAGGGAAGAAATCCAGTAATTAACCCACTTTGCCTGGCAAGTAACCCACTGAAAAGTAGTGGCTTGGGACAATAATTTGGTAGGGGTACTTGGTGGTTGCAGCCTTTCATCTGATGTGAACTGCCCGAACGCCAAGAGTTTGATCAGTATGTGTTAATCTAG
Organism: Neogale vison; assembly: GCF_020171115.1. Taxonomy (NCBI): domain Eukaryota; kingdom Metazoa; phylum Chordata; class Mammalia; order Carnivora; family Mustelidae; genus Neogale; species Neogale vison. The sequence goes on from NC_058103.1 coordinate 67,576,404, forward strand.
TTAAAATAGGCACTTTTTCTCAAAATAAACTGGATGCATAATGTATGCATCTCAAATCCTGATTTATAGCTAACTTCAGAGATAAGGATTGAGGTAGAGTTGCATTTAAAACAAATACTTTGCCATCGTCTCTAAAAATGTGGTTAGTCTAACTTCAGGATCTAGTCTTTCCAAAGTCTTTCCCCTTTATATACACATGTACTCACACATATACGTAATGAATGATGACGGCATATAATGAAATAATTCTGCATTTTCAAAGCCACTTACCTTTTAACCTACCCGAAACAATACCCATTTATGCTGATTATGTGGCAGCTGGTCCAGCTGCCTTATGACTTCTTTTCTATTGAAGTTGCATTCTATAAGTGACAGAAGCTTTAACCTTTATTTAGGGGGAGAAGCCATTAATCTGTCTTCAGACTTTCCCCTACTTCCCACAGAAAAAACAATTTGCTCTTCCAAAGTTTGTTTGGAAATGAAACTGAATTCTGTGTTTCCTCTACAGATGGTTGACCTCTTTCAGTTGGTGGCTGCATTACTCATTTAAACAATTATACAGGTCAATATAGTGTAATCTAAATTATTTAGTCTCTTGGTGTTTTTCAGACACGACTGACAGTTGGAGAGGCTCCAGCTGCTGGTCGTACCTGGATTTGAACTCCACCCAATGATAACAGTTTCAGTCTGAATTCCGGAGCCCATCCATTGACAGTACCTACGACCCACTTGTTAGTCTTGCACGTTGGTCCCGAGGGAGTTATAGCTTAGTAATCAATATGCTTACGCAGGACGGTTAAGTATTTTTGAATGAAAAGTTTAAAATGTGTGTGATTCTCAAGGACTCGTTACTACCTAGAAGGTTTTTTCCTTCTGAAGCCTAACTTGAAAACACCTTTCTTTTTTGTTTGTCCCCCACAGGGAGCAATTCAAATCTACCAAATAGACTAGCAAAATATTATGATAACCTTTTCCATCCTAATTTGTACTGGAGGCTGAGTGTGTACTAGGATCAACATTAATTACTGTATAACATTTCAGCAGTGTGGTTCATGGAAATGTCAGGGAGTTAGCTAAAGGGGACTTGGGGTCTTGGAAACATCAGGGGGGAAACAGCTAAAGGACACGTGTTCCCCAGGACAATGGGGATTTACAAACATGAAATTTAGGACAAAGATGGAAGTAAAACCCAGGACTAGGGTGTGAATACTCAGCAGATCCAGTAAAAGTTAGGTTTATCAAGGTAGAACAAACACAATGTAATACAATCTGGTGGTCTTTCCACCATCTTTAAATAATTTTAAAATCAGTAAAATTTAGGTTCCAGCAGTGAACTCAACAGCTTGTGAAAATGACTCTTTAAATAAGGGACCTAGTTTGTTAAAGTTAATATATCAGTTCAAATTAATGAATTTTAAATTCAGATTCCTTTTGCAGCTTGAATTCAGTCTAATTACAGGTTTTAAATTGTCACTAGTCGGAGCTTAGCCAAGGCATATTTCCTCTCTTCTTTACTTATACCCTGAGAATTCATGAATCAATTTTTTTCTGGGTCATGACTTCGCCCCACTAGGAGTAGAGAAAACCCTTCAGTGAGAAGAAAATCCAATGGCAGGGATCCCAGTCAGTCAGAATTTATACGCAAAATGCAAGGAGGTAAGGAAATTTCCCAGCTCTAAAGGAAAAAGGCTAAGAAATCACATATATAATCGAAACAGTAATGAATTTAGTAAATACTTTTAGGCACAGCAGTATCCACTTCTATCCTTGTAATTTAAGATTACTGAGTATTTTAGGAAAGGGACTGTTTTTTTGCAAGCCTTTTTTTTAAACAGCAGAGGTCACCTTAGTACAAACCTCTTCAGGGGGGAAATGGTTTCTGTTCAGTGGTGATAAATTAAGTACTTTTAAACCATCAACAAGTCTTCTCTTATTTCATTGAAGCTCAAAAATCAAACACACATGCTTAGCTGAATTTTTAAAAAGTTAGACAAAATGAAATTGTTTTAAAATTAAATTGCGTTCAAGTCTATATCCTTTTTTTTTTTAAAAAAGATTCTTTTCTAAAATGAATGGGAATAAATAATATGAAATAATTTAAATAATTATAACATCAATTATACGTGCAACTTGCTTAACAAAATTCCATGTTGTATTTACTGTTAAAAAACTGTCCAGTAAATTGTTCTGGCTCAGCTACTGAGCCTTATTTTAAAATGAATTGTACCTATAAAGTATATTCACTAACAAAGAGTAGCTAATAGCTAACTAAATGTAAAAACTTCCAAAACAGGGAAAAAAGTTATTCAATAAAGCTCCATTTAATAAAACATGCATTGGTTTAGATAAATTGATAGTAATCTTAATTTTTGTTTTATAACTATTCTATCTTTAAATTATAGTTCATCTAATGTTGCATTGTAGGCTAGTACATGCATTTATTTTTCAGATATTTTAAGACCAGAAGGTGTACAGTAGAACATTTGCTTTATAAGAGTCCATGTAAAATATTCTTTTTAGTTTATAAAGCTTATTAGGATATACTTTTAATTAGTAATAATGCCTAGTGACAATATAGAATCTTAAAATTTTTAATACATATTTTCTAATGGACTCAATCTTTAAGATATCATCAATTTAAAACAATACTTCCAATATCCTTGTATTATATATGCCAACATATCACTTTTATATTATAATGAACAACATAACTATTTTGACAAGGAGAATAAGATTTACTAGCACTTTCCTTTCTCCTTTTCCTGCTCTGTCCTCCTCTCCCAACAGATGACAAAGTTGCTTTGAGTTTCAAACTAAGACTACTAAGACAATTGCCATCTTTCAGTGAATGGAGGGAATATTCAAAGTAATAAAAATGCCCAGGAAATTCTTAAAAGCTATTTTAGATTTTAATCACTTTATTAGATTTCTTGCTTGAGTGATTTGTGCAGAAAACATTTTATCTATTTTGTTTTCCTCTGATTACCAAACTGTGTTAGACACAAAAGTCTACTTGAAACTAGCTTACAGTTTAAAGACAGGTTTAATAACAGGTGAACACTGGAAAATATGCAAACAAAATGGCAGACATGAATGACTTCATTTAAGGCATAATTGCTTCTCATCAACCCAAGAAATCATGCAGAAACAGTCTCTGTTTTACCCCGCCAGGAAGAGACCAGAGAAATCACTCAGGCAGAGATACTAAAAGGAAGGTCCATTCTTGGGTCTCAGCCAGACAACCACTCCACACACAGATCCAAGCATAAAGACAATAGTCCTTAGAATCACAGTTCATCATAACAGATAATTATACAGCAAGTAAGACAATAAGGTTTTTTGGCCTCTGACTATATAGACTAATTGCTGGCTATGGAGCTCTGCCTGGAAGGCATACAGCACAGCCTCTGCAATGTCTTCTTATTATGTGAGGACTGGTGTAATTTGGGTGGACAAGAGGTTTAGTGTCTAGTGAATTCCATATGGTGGCTTCCCCCACCGTTTTGTGGATTTCTTTTTTCCCTGACAGACATATAGTGATTTTCGAATAGCAGTATTCCAAATAGCAGTAAGCTGACATATTTACCTGGAAAGAGTTTTAGAAGAAAACATTCCTGCCTACTATCCCGAAGAAGTTTTCAGTTGATTTAAAAAATTGATTTAAAAAAAAAAAGATAGAAGAAAATATGACCACTAAAATATAGGGTTTGCCTTTATACATTACAAAGTATTAAAATTAGGGTAGGATGTTAGGTTTTACTTAAATGCATATGGGTGTCAGCAGATTTGCTGGATAATACAGGCAAACCCCAGAGTTAGCAAACAAACATTGCTTTCAAATATGCATCTGGAAGGAATAAAGTCCCACCTTTATTTTGGTTTTGTCTTGTTTTTTGTTTTTGGAGGTTTTTTTGTTCCTTTCACTTTCTAACAGGATCTATTGTGATCATTTTATTTATTTATTTATTATCAGGAAAGATGAAAGTTGTCTGCTCTAAAGATACTTACTTATGAGAGTGAGTTCTTGGCAAGATAGCAAGGAGGGGCAGAGGCTCTGGAACAGTGACCTACTCATCCCCCATTAGAAACAAATATGTCTCTCTTCAATTTGTGCGGCCCCCAATGCCAGCCAATTAACTTGAAGTTGGGTTTTGACTCAAACTCGTGACCCTTCAAGCCATAGATCCCTACTCTACATCTAGTGTCATTGAACCAAGTTAGGGTAAAAATAATCTCTGCTATTGTGTGTGTGTGTGTGTGTGTGTGTGTGTGTGTGTGTGTGTTGCTTCTTTTCCTTGTTTAAAAACAACAACAGAAAACCAAACAACAAACAACCCTCCACCCCCAAAATTAATGTTTTTAAGACCTACTGGAGTCTTCAGGATTCCTCGAGATTTCTACATGATATTTGTATGTTTTCTCCTCTTTAGGAGGGAATAAGGGCTGGAGCACAATCATTTTTATTGAATAAAGTTTGCAGTTCATGAAAGGCTTTCTTGCTCCCACGTACAAGCGCTGACCATTACATCATGCGCCCTGAGGGTTGTGCTAGAAAAGAGAAAAGAAAGCGAAATCAGCAAAAATAAAAGAGTCTTCCTGACTTGAATTGAAAAATGTGCTTGTTTTTTGTTAAACACCACAAATTTGCGGGAAGGCTGGCAAGTGTAATAGCATTCTGAGCATATGCTCCCTCGGAGGCACAAAGCCCTTGCTTAAAGAAATACAGGCGGAATGTACACTTTGATCCCCATGATTTGTTAAAAGAAAACTATAGTTTCCAAGCTGTGTCATGTATTTTGAAGTTAGTTTAAGAATTTGATTAAACAGGATTGAATATGCAGTACCCAAACCAATTTTACCTCATTTACTTTTATTGTAAATAAATTTGAAATTTTTTTCCAGTGATAAAAGGAAGAAGGTGGATATCTTTTGAAACAAGGTGAGCTGAGTATCAAAAGAACCAAAAAAAAAAAAAAAAAGAAGCCCTAAGCATAGTGAGTTCACTCATTTTTTTTTTCTTATTTTACTTTTGTTTCTACAAATTTGGCTATTGGAGATGTTTGGTTCATAAGGCTATGTAACATATATATTCAGACATAATAAACAATATTATAATAGAGGTTTCAGGAGTGTAATGATGTGCATATGTCCAAAAAAGGCCTTTGAATCGTGTGTGCAATTTGCTGGCTGTTAAATACTCATCTCATTTTGACCTCGCATGTCTATTTTTTAATTGGGAATAAAGTGAATTCACTATTTATTTGTGGTTTGATTTGCAGAAGAAAATGAAAACAAAACCAAGCCCAACGAGGCCAGTCACTCTGCTATTGTGGCGGTATTTTAATGTATTCTCTTATTCTGTGTGAATTTCTTTTTTTTGAAAGTACACAGATCTTAAATATCGTAGCTAGAGAGTTGATATGGTTTGGATTTCAGATGATAAACACTACCAAACGGTGTCATATTAAAATGTAAAAACTATGCATGCGTGCCACAGCCTCTGCCTGCTATGAGTTTGGTTGTACGAATGTTTTTTTGACTTCTAAATCACACATTTGCTAAAATGAGCTCTGCTAGATATCAGTTTGCGCACAGGCACAATGTGTCTCAGTCAGATTCATAAAACAGATAGCTGAACTAGACTTTGACTTTTGACATCAACAATCTGACTTCAATATTTCTCCACAAAAAGAGACTCCTGACTCGGTGCTATTTCCCTGTGATGGATAGCTTTTCAGCTGCTGACAGCACGGAACATAATAAATGTTTTCATTAGCATTGGGGGCTGCATATCCCCATGTCTTAAGTTTTCCAGCTAGTGGCTTTGAAATGCCACCCAGAAACACCTGCAGCACTGCCTTGTCTCTGCAGAACTGCAAAGCCACTGTGAAAAAATATTATTATAAAGTTGTCTGTATATCAGCATTCTGTGCTAAACAACCTTTTAATTGCCTACCCTCTAATTTTTCTTTGCCTGGAAACACTTGCAGCCACATATTTTAATTTAAGCTGCTCTGTTTGACTCCTCTGATCATCTGGGTTTTCATTGTCATTGCTTCACAATAATTTAATGTCATATATAATGGCATCAAATTGAGGAAAGCCCTAAAAGCTGCCAATCCAAAGTGATCTCAGAATGTTCCCGCGTACAAGCCTAGATAAGCTTGATTTGTTTGTGCCAACATTATTCATCACATTCTGTGTCTAACTGGGCCAGTGTTCTCTTGCTCTTGCATTTTCAAATCCTCTTTCAACATACACTGAAGCTTCTTAATCAGTGTGTTTTCTATACTTTAGTTAACAAAATGGTTGAAAGTATGCGTTTGCGACAAAGAGGCGAGGGTATTATGATGATGCTTACTTACCACACTACTATCTAAACATCTTAGCACACTGTTTTTTAACTTGGTTCTTGTTTGAAATTTTTCATTTTGTTTGCCACTAGAAGAGGAGAGAGAGTTGGACCACATACGCAATTCAACATTTGTTTTAGATTTTCATTTAATAATATTATGGAGAGCTAACTACCAGTAATGAAAACTTACTTGTGAGTCTACTCCAAAGCTGATCATATACGTCTTCTTGGGAGGAGAAGAGTTTTATTTTATAGCTAATTAAAAGTTTCTAAAGATGCCATGGATTTTTTTTTGTGCAAATTAAAATTAATTAGAGTTATTAAGGAGCCATGAAAAGAAGGATTTGAGAAATAGTGAGAAATATTATTTAAACCCTAATGGAATTCAGTGAAACCCACAGGTCTATTACAGGCCCCTGATTTGCCAGGATCACTGCAGGGAATCTAACATTAATAAGCACACTGGTAATTAAATCATTTGTTACTTTGTCTGTAATGTTGTAATGTTTCACTGATACTCTGTCAGAGCTCTTTGTGCAGATCAGAGCTAATCAAAGGTAATCAATTTTCAGCATTTGAGAAATCTGTAAATGATTATACATTCATCAGATCATTTAGTGGAGTGCAAGGAAAGTGCAATGCAATTAATCTTCCTGCATGAGGAGGAATTACCACCACAGAATTCAACAGTTATAATTAATTTCATTGTCTTGCTGTGAATTTTGATTGCTTTTCTTTGGACTGTATAGTACAAATGATGATTCATTGCAAAGTATTTGCAAAGCAAACACACCAGTGTGCTATGCAAATTAAAGTAGCTGTATAACAGATAGGTTTCAAACTTCCTATTTACTCAGGGTTGTTGAGTACTAATTTGCCAAATAATAATTGCTTGTTAACTTTATACACTCTTCCCTTGAATATCAAGATTGATAACCAACATAAATAGAAAGCACGTGCTATTTTGTATCTTATGGTATGTATGCAAAATACTAGTTAGCACTAAACTTGTTCACTTTACCAAATAATTTAACTTAAGCATTAAAAATGGTTATTTACCTTTGAAATAATTTGCTACTTATTTTACTTACACAAAATAGGTAGTAACAATAGATTATGCATAGAAATTTTCTTGTGTGTTGTTTTTTCCATTATATGTGACCATAAGCCTTTAAGAGACTTTCTCTAGAAACATATGAGGCATAGAATCTATCTATATCCCGAGTGTTGCTTGTTTAAAAAAATATGTAATTTTTGGTACGTAGTAGGGTATTGCCAGAATACATTCTCCATAATTTACAGATTTCCTATATAATTTCTTTTCAGTTTCCCAAAGCTCTGCTCATTTAAAGATGTGCCTGTGGAAACAAAAATCGATTCAAATGACTGAAAAGGTTCATGTCACATTTTGTGTTAAAATGAGAAGAATTTAAAAATGAAATTAAGGTTAATAACACACAATGAAAGAATGTGCATAACTTTCACATTAACTGTTTGCCAGATGACTCCAATTCCGTAGTCCTTAAAATGTGGAGAATACCTTTTCTTTAAATTACTTTGTGAAATCCAAGTCTCCAATGTTTTCTCCCAAATTAAAGTCTGTAAACCTTAAAATCAGCTAAAATTTCTAAAATTCACATAGCTCCCACAAACATGAAACCCTATTTTATTATTTCTTGATCAAAAAGCCGAGATAGGTGCATGATTCCCAATCAAAAAATATAAGATGTTCCTTTCCCCTCAAATACAGAAGGAATCTTGTGTGAAGTCACTGAGGCCTTTGTTTAATGCATACTGAGGAATAAAGTCACTTTTCCTGCATGTTAATTTTTTTAACCAGTGAATTAGTTTGAATTAGTTCAAACCATTGCTTGCTAAAACCACAAGGGTTAATAGAAGTCTTTGCGATTCTGAATAACAAAAACAAACCAAAAAATCTCGAATGGGTTAACTGACTAAATTAACACATTCCAAATAATGTGCAATTAAAATGTCAAGGTATTGTCACTTAAAATTCATGGTAAGATAAATAATACTAGGAAATAGACCAAAATAATGCAAACATAATAGTAAATCAATGCTATTTTTTTTCTGAGAGAATTAAATTATTAAATTGTCTGGAAACCCAAAGAGATAGTCAGAGGGCAAATGAAGCCCCAAACCACTATTTTGCTGTCAAAATCAATAAAACAACTGGGAAAATTCTTTGATAGCATCAAATCTTGCATGTACTTTAAAACATTTGCCTAATGTGGAGATGCAATGATTCTGATTAAAGACAAATAGTATAGAGGTAAAAAATTCCTTGTCTCTTAAATTTAAGTGTACCTCTATTATCTACTGTTTCATGAGAAGTGTTTCTTTTCAATTTGTTAAAGTTGTCCCATCTTTGCTAGTGTCTTCTCTTTAATGATTTCCCATTGTTGCTGGGATCATGGCATTCCTATTTGACAGTTCTCTGTAGTTTTCATATTTGATGCACCATGCTGATCTCAGGTATTACAGTTGGTTCAAGCAGTATTATGTGCTAAATATAGCTCCACTAATTTAACATTATTTGAACTGCCAAGCTTGGAAAATTCACTTAAGAAAAATTAATCCTCTCAATTGATGCTTTCAGATTAAATCTGCGAATGTTAACTCATTTGATCATTTTGACTAAATTCACTGATCAAATCATCTGGAAAAAGGCTCTTTGATTTAAGAGAAGAAATAGAGACATAAATACAGTATACAAAGAAGAGGGAATAGAAGTTAACATGTAATGCAGCATGTTTTGTGTGAGGATCATAGGTTTTGGAGTGAAAAAGACAGTTCAAATCCTAGATCAACTTCTTTAAAGGGGTCTGAGCTTGGGAAACTTTTCTGATGTAAACTTTCTAAGTCTCATCTATAAAATGGGAATAAACAATCTATGTTGTGGGAAGTTGTTCTGTTGCAAATGTACATTAACATGGTTGGCACATAGTAGGCACTCACAAGAATGAAAGCTGCTCTTCTGACTCATGCAGTGAAGAAAAGAAAATGTGTGAGGTGATGGTGGATGTGGTAGAAGTAAGGGCTCTGACTTCTGGGTTTTATCCGTGAATCTGAATACACATAATTTTCCCATCATATTGGCCTCTTAGTTACAAACATCAGTTGAACAAAAATGCAGAAAGTTATTAATTAAGGAATTTAAAACACATGACTTGGGGTAGGGATAGAAATGTTATAGCTTTCTTCATTCATTGTTTCCAAAAAGCTTTTCTTTTCTTTTTTTTTCCATTAATACCTTTGAACTACCTCAAGCATCTACTTCAGAAGGTTCATCAACTTAGGTCTCTTGCATATCTATTATTTTTTTAAGTTTTTATAGGTCTCTTTCCTGAATTATTACCTTCTCCTTCATTTGCATTGGAATAGACATGTTAGAAATGGTAGAATGGTTTCAATAATTTTTTACTAGCTGTTTCAGCATTATTTTTTATTAATAATAACTCAGAATATCATTTTTGAGATTTACCATTAATTTAGTTAAGCAACAATGATTTTCTTGATAGGATTGTAAAATCTAAAACATTCAGAGAGTTTTGACTTATCAGAAGTCAATTTGAAAAATTCAGCCAAGTGTCAATATCAAGTTCTCAAAATGGAAGCTCAATATTTTTTAAAGTAAAAATATTTCTGGAAAGAGATTTGTAGGGGGGGAGATAGATTTTTATGGTATAGTTTCTCCATGATTCTTGGTTTGCTCTTAGTCTCTTGCAAAATTTTCTAGTTTGAATAAAAATGAAAACCCTTTGTAAGTGAAAAATAAAGCCAGGGATAGTTTTATAAGATTGGAAAAATCTAAGTTTGTTTTTTTTTTAATTACAAATCCCCCCCCCAAAAAAAATCCCTCATCTGTCATTTAATTAAAAATTTGATGAGACTTGATGTTTCCTCCGGTACAAATTTCAGGGAAATTTCTATAACTCAGTAATTATCTTTATTAACAAAATACATGTAATGAATATTTGTTTCCACTGGTAATTTCCATCTCCTAAGTAACAATTGCTTTTCATTTTTCCAATTTTTTTTAAATTCAGAAAGTCTAATTTCATTTTGTTGGACATCCAAGTGACTTTGAGGAATCTCCAACTATAATAGTTAATAAAATGCAATTGAGGAATGAGCCATATATGTTTTTGATAGATTTTGCAAGTGTTCTGTTCATTTAAAGCACCAGTCTGAAAATTTTCCTTGATATAAGATGGAGAACAATATAAATAATCTATCTGACTTAAAAATATATGAAAAAAGAAAACAGAAAACTTGATAGGTTCTTACAATATCATAATTTATGTGAAACATGAAAAAAACATGCATACATAACACCTTTCCTGTCTGGCTTCGTCTGTATTTCTTTGTTGTCAAAACAGGTTTCCATATTTAACTTCTTTTTTTGATTATGCCTTTTTCTTTATTTCATGGAATGATATGTTATTATCTCTGAAGTGTAGATTTCTGCCAAGTTCTATGCACTTCAGTGTTAAGAGTATGGCCCACAACTCTGGGAATCTTTGTTGAAGCTGTAGAAATAAAATGAATAGTATAAAAGCTTGATGGCATCTGTGGATAGGAAACTCATTAAAGGCCCCAGCCCTCTGTTTTATTTCCAACCACATTTTCCCTGTGGGATTTCAGTGTCTTGCAGGATGAAACCAGCAGGACTCATTACTTACAAAACAATGTTTAGAGTCCTTTCGTGGTGCTGGAATGCTTCTGCCAGTCAGGTAAAGAACCTAGGCCTTTATCCTTTCGGGGACAATGCCGGCCAGTTCACAAACTGCTTGGAAAAGTCATGCCTTTGAATGTAACTGCAGGTGCTGCTCCCCAAAGGCTGTTGGTTGGTACCCTCCTATGCAATGTACAATGGGATAATAGAAAATTCACTTTGGAATTCAAACAAAGTCTTAGAGAAATGGAAATAATAGGAACACAATTTTGAGACTTCCTTCGTTTTTCCCACGAACTATGGACCATGACTAATACCCTCAGGGCAAAAAACATCCCTTTGCCTTTAAGGGATGTATACAATTCAGTGTTTCGGATAAATAAGTTTCATGACCTCACCAATTCTGTGGCTTCCATTCATTTACTAGAAAATAAATTTAAGCAAGAGAATAAGGCCATGTTATGGACTGAACGTTAAGACACTCAATCCAATAAAAGATCAGCACGTATGAGTATAAAGTATAACAAATCATCTTATTTTATTTTCTTCCCTAAAAGAAATCATTGCTTTAACTGGGTTCCCTAAATCAAATTAGTATAGTTCTGACTGAATTGCCTGTCTCTCTTTGGCAGTGTGGCTAGTGGCATTTTGGAAATATTCTTAGAACTTGTAAAATTCCTGCAAGAATAATAAGGACCTTGCCATTGTGGAATCAAAGAGATTCAATCACTTAAAGTAGTACTATAGGCTTGTCAAGTGGAATTGCTTTTTACAGATTTGCTGAATAACTCATCCATAATGGCTGAAAATTTCAGCCATTTTGTTAAAACACCCAAGGCAGAAGAGATTAGTGCGCACCATAGAAAAGCATATGTATAATCACAAGGAAGTTTAGACCACGTCTGCACTGTGAAGTACCATTTAAACATCCCAAGTTCCAGTCATTACATTATGGAAAACAATGTGAGCTATCTAAAAAATGAAGTGTGGCTTGCTCTTCGTTGGCTGATGAGAATTCGATAGCATTTAAGCTTGGTAAAATGTATTTCTAAACAAAGTTGCTATCTTTACAGCTTATCTTTACAGATGACAAGGTCATGTAGAATTTGACTGGAGGGAATTTAAAAAACAGTTAAATGTGGCAACGATAGAGAAGAAGTTAAACAGCGAGAAAGTGCTAACCTAGTTGTTGAAGAATTAATATCAATTAGAGTCCTATTAATAATAATAGGATCAGCTGACAACAAACATCTGGGTTGCTAAAATGAGAAACCATTAAGCTCTTCCCTTTTAAACACATTTTGACAATGGAGACATGTATGTTATTTTTCAATGGGTAAGTTTCAACTTGAAGGCTTCCAGCATTTATTTTCCCAATTTTATCTGAATTCTGAAAAAGAAATCAGGAAATAAACTGCTATTTTAAAGATTGTCCCTTGAGCCTTTGGTGCTTGCAGAAGCTATTGTGAAAGTGGGTTCTGGAGGGGAAAAGTGTATTTTTAAATGTCAAATTCATCTCGTATTTTCTAGGTGGGAAATGACATGAATACTAGATTTTGTGCAAAAGCTCAAATAGGCTTAATGAAGAATAAATATTTTTCCTCCACCTACATTTTGGATTTTGAATTTGGGGGGCTATATTTAGTTTGAGTTGTATATGGTATTCAGTAGAATAAAAACATGTATATAAAACTTATCTTCAGCTTGAATTTAAATTCATCTGCTTGCTACCTTGTTTAAACAATAAAAAGGGAAAATATTCCCCAGGAAAGATGTTTAAATACCAGTATGTAAACAATGATGTCACCTTGCAATTTGAATGAAATATTAATGGAAAGAAGAGCAGATGAATATCAGAATATATTATGAATAGAGTAAATGCAACAGAAGGGTATTTTCTATCAAAAGAAAGGTGGTAAGAAATTTAACAGATACAATTCATAGTCCTAGTAAAATTAATGCATTTGGGCTAGAATATATAGAAGTCATTTAGCTTCTCTGTTCCAAGAATCTCAAGAGCCCTATACACATGTGGATTACAAAATTGAGTCAGAAGGATGATAATTCAATCAACACTATCTTTTGGTTTTCACTATTTGCATAGCTTTTGCCAGAGGTCATGCAATAGGTCAGCTGCACTATTAGGAATCCAAACTTTAATTCTAGCATTATTTCTTCAACACTCTACATTCTCCAAAGCAAAGTAGTCTACAGAAAAAGGATCAGAAAATTTCTTTTACACACAAAGCTATTTGGAAAAAATAACCAACAAATTAACCCATCTAATGATTCGTTCAGTAGCAAAAACAGCATTTATTTGACATGTTCTAAATCTACCAGTGATGGCTGCCTCTCCTTCCAAATCATACTGTGCCCTTCTCTACCAACCTTCCCCATTCCAGTAAGCTGTGACTAGGGTTTCGGAGGAGGCCAGTAAAAATCACTTCTCTTTCTCCTAAATAAATAATCAATTACAAGCTAAGTATTCAGTTGTACACCTGAAACTAATAGAACCCTGTATGTTAATTATACATCAATAATAAATAAGTAGGCAAATAAATTAATATACAAATAAAAGATAGGTATTCAAGGCAGCTGGAGGAAGCCAGAATGCCAGCTTTAACTGGTAAGTGGTGGAAAATAGGGTCTGATTAACAGGTGAACCACTCGAAACACCACTCAGTAAATAGACCTCCCACCCCTCTCAGGCAATGTCACATACCTGCAGGCCTCCCTAGCAGGGCTGGAGTCTCTTGACTCACAGAAGTGTGGACCTAGACATTCTCCCTGTTGTCAGGCAGACCTGAAGGAGAAAAATGCTGAGCTTTCTCCTGAATGCATCTTAAGAGAAATTGCTCCCCCTTTCCTGAGACCTAAATGTGAAGGCTGCATGGATCCCCTTGGACCTTTCTCTTCCTGGGAAATAGAGGGGAAAATTTCCTCTCCTTTAAGGAAAGAAGAGGAGTGGGGAAGAACATGTGTGTTTCTTTTTCACTTGTCTAGATTATTTTCTCAAGTAGGTATTTAGGGACTAGAGAGGAAGATTTTATTTTATTTTATTTTTACCTATGTATCTGCATACAGCTTCCTGTACCTCAGCTCATGGTGTAGCTTTCTGTGTGAGGATGTCTAAGCCAGATACGATAGCTGAAAGAGGTATAATAATAATGATAAGTCAATGAATCTTATTTTGAAGGGGCTAGAGGTCTAGGTGCCCATACTTACGTCATGATGCCTCATAATATGCCTCTCTCTCTCTCATTCTCATATTTTTTCAGGCTGTTCTCAGTTGTTTCTTTTTGTTTTTTTGTTTTTTGTTTTTTTCCTCACTGGTAAGTGACCCTTCTGTACCATTCAAATAAAACAGTTGATTTAGGAAAGTAAACTTACTTGAGAAGGACATCGATCCCTATTATTGAATTTTTTTAAATTTTTTAATTTTTTTTTTTTTTTACTTTAGATCAAACCAAAGCATGCCATCACAAACAGGCACTGAATGAAACTGATTTCTGTTTTTCACGCCTAAGATAGGATGTTCTCACTACCCAAGAGCATAGTTTCAGGGCAGGCAGCATCAGAATCATAGGGAGGTGTTAGAAATACTGAATCTTGTGTACAATTCTTCAACCAGAATGTGTACTTCTCAGGTGACTCCAGGGCATGTTAGCTTTTGGGAAGCACTGGTTTAGGAAATTATTACCTTCCCTTAAGAGCTCAGCTGAGGCTCTCATTACTCAAACTACTTTAGGAGCCGTGGAGCAGAGGAGCGATGGGGACACAACCCGTTCTCATAGTTGCCGGGAGTGTTCTCATAGTAGCTGGGACAGGATGTGTGGACAGGGCCCTGCACAAGAGGTCCAGGACCATGAGCAGCACAGGGCATTCTTCAAACAATATGTACCTGAGTTTGAGTCCTAGATTTACCACTTATCAGGACTGGGAGCTCGGCCAGTTACTTCATCTCTCTCAGCCTCATATTCTTGAATGTGAAAATAGGAATATGATAGTGACCTTGAGATTTATTTTGAAGATGACTTGAAGGACAGTATGGTGAGTACATGCCAGAAGTAGGGAGATAATACATTTCAGTTTTTTCCCTTTTATTTCCCGCAAGTGAAAAATGTCCTTACATATTTTAATAGCCTCAGTTTAACATTCTGTGTCTAGGTCAGCCAGTGTGAGAAGTGTGGAAGGAGGGAGGTTTGTTCTTCCCTACATGAGACTCTCACCCTTTGTGGCCAAGCAATGACTGTCATATTCTATTCTAGTGCTGCTGTAGCACAGATACTTCTTGCATGCTAATTTTTCACAGGCAATAAAGGAGCACAACAAAGTTATGGAAGCTACCCAAGATTACCTCACTTCTAAGAGTTCATGTGAAGATTCATACCCCATGTTCTACTTCTAGAGCCCATATTATTGGCCACTATGCTAGAGATGTGACTGGAAGAATTCAGTCACTTTCTTTTATCGTGGCTTCTGTTGTGACCAAGAATAGATATTTTCAGATTAATAGTAAAGTCCCAAATCTGTGGAGAAACACAGAGGGACCTGGATGAGAAGCCAAGCCTTAGATCCCCACCTCATTTCCCTAGGTAAGAGTCACAACCGTCCCTCCAGCAGTAACAATGTCTTTACACTATAAAGTTAAGTCATGTCATCTTTACTAATTCTCTAGGGAAATGAACAATTCTTGTTTTTCATGGGCTACTTTAGAGACTGCTAGATGAATAGTCAATGGTTGTGGAGAAGGAAATGAGCCAGTTGCCTCCCTGGCCTTCCCTTGTAGACAACAGGGGGCTGTAGTCAATTCCCATTTACTTCTATGTGGAGAGCAAAAATGAATGTGAACTCAACTTACTTTTCTAGCCTCTTCATTAACAGTGTTATTTCTAAATTTTGTTATAGATATAACGTTTATGATTTCTAATATACTTTCAATGTCTTGAAAGTTACAAAACTGTACTGAAGGTGATACTGTTTTAATGGAAACCCAAAAATCTCTGAATGCTGTTACTATTATGTCATTCATTAATTCATTTAACAGATATGTAGTGTATATCTTCCTAGGTTCTGAACCTTATCATAGACCCTGAGGAGGCACTCAACAAGACAGAGAAGATGCCCAACTAAGTGGAGCCTATCTTCTGTTCAGAGGAGACAGATCCTGTGCTCTAGAGGTAAAGCCTTTGATGTCTCATTTCCTTGGGCTTGATGACTTTAAGTTAATGATGAGAAAAAAGACATAGAATGTTTGCTTTCGTGAAATGCACCAATATTTTTTTAATTACATGGATAAAAAAGATTAGTAAATTTTTACAGGATGAAAACTAATCCATTTTGGCAGTCTCATGGCTTAGCATAATCAGATTCTGTCTCAGGAAACACTGAATGGTGGTAATAATTTAAATTAATAATATAATCTGCAACTGCATGTAAGATAGGTCAATCAGTATCTAAACATATGAACTTAGGTATCTAGAAACATATTATATAATGTCCAGAAAATATAGTATGCAACATGAAAACATCTATCTAGCAATGGGTCTATTTATTTATCTATATACATAATATCTGATAAATTTATTACTTTTGACACAACTGAATTTTTTGGCAGGTGGTATTACCAAATAGGTCAAGTGAGCATTTTGGTGATAACTCTTTGAAGGGAAATGTGCGTTGGAATTTTCCAGGTTATTATTTTTCTGTGGAAAGATAGTATTTCACATTGCCTGAAGAAGGTGCTCGTAGTTTTACTTCTCATCCAAGACCCTTAAATTTTCTATTTTAAACATTTCTTTGCCTCCATTCCTGACATTTGAATTCATCATTCACATTTGTGACATGTTTTCATATTATCTTTTAATACCGATGTCAGTACCAAACAGTAATAAGGGTGCAAACATCTGTTGTTTACTCTGAAATGATTAGCTTCCATATATAATAATAAAAATTTACCCTATTTCAATAATGTTTAAAAAAAAAAAACCCTTGCAGACATTTTGGACTCTGGTGATACCTTTCTTTAAAAAGACAATGGAAGACCAGCTATATAAAGTTTGCCTGAAATTTGCTTAATTCTAGTAAAATCTAGAATGAGTGTGAATAAAGTTCATTCCAGATAATGCGTACATTAAGGGGAGTCTATTAAATATATGCATAAACCTGCTTGGTGTTTAACTTCACTGAGTCTCAGAAACAATGCAACAAAGTGACAAAATCACACAGACCTTTGGTGAGGAAGGCCCATCATTCTACTGTTCTTTCCCAAGTTGGCTGGTTGTTTCTTTGGTGACATTTAAGGACAAGACCCGTTTGGTTGATAATACTGCTGACTTTAAGCTGAAATAGAAACATCTGGAGGAATCACATTTCTTTCACTGGCTAACCTTTATTCCTCCTTTGAAATTCTGCTCAGGCGTCATTTTTTACAGCGGGCCTTCTCTAATCCTCTAGGTTAGGTTTAATGTCTCTCTTGGAAATTCACAGCACCCAGTAGAGCCCCCTAATTCAGAACTCATCATAGGATTATATTTGAATCATCTCATATATGAACAGCTTCCCTATTAGACTGCATGCAGAGACCCAGCATTACTTATCGTTGTATCCCTGGTCCCAAATACAACAGTCTATTGCCTGATCATGGATAAGGGGTCAAAAGAAGGACAAAAGGACAGGAGTTAGAACATCAGGCAAAATGCAAAGCAGGCCCAGGATATATATGATATTTCTGTCCTTTAAGATCCAGTCATCTAACAAACTAGGAATAAACAAAGACTACCATGAGAATATGCATAGCCTGCAGTGGAGAACAACAGGGGAAATTCATCAGCCTGATGGAAAGGGTATGCCAAGGAAGTCTTCAGAAAATCTAATGCAGGAACCAACTATTGGCAGATGAAAGGTACTCATTGATTGCCTCAAGAGTAAGAGAGCAAGGCAACTGTGTGAAACTATAAATTGTTAAATGTGTCTTGAGTTTGGGATTTTAAGGGTGGAAGATGATGCTGGAATAGTAGAAGTTAGGACAGGATGGACATAATTGGAAATACCAAGTATTTAGTTTTTTAAGCTGCAAAATGAGAGGTCATGGAAAGATTTTAAACAGAAGAGTGTCATGGTGAGATTTAAATCTAAGAGTGATAATCCAAGATAGGTAGTGTAACAGAAGATGTATTATTGGGGGTGCAGTGAAGAAACAAGGGGACATTTGGGAAAGGACTTATTGGAAATAAGGCATGGGAGTCAGGAATAGATCAGAGGTATACTGAATAGATAAAATCAGGGGGGGCTTGGTGAATTAAGGATGAGGTATCTGCAAAGTGAGTGGAATTTTCTGGACTGATTCATGAGGGTATGAAAGTGATATTCACTGAGAGAAGCAGTATCTGAGGATAAGATGTGAGCCCCATTTTGGACAAGGTGTATTTGGGGAGGCTGGTTGACAAGAAAGAGGTCCAATTGACAGGTACATGGGTCTGGAGTTCAGGGGCTAGGTCTGTGGTGGTGATACAGATTTGGAATTTGTTACACTGGCTGAAGCTGTGGGTGTTATCGTGGGCACTGATATTTTGCACAAAGATGTCCCAGGATCCCTTCTGTAATTTCTGTCTTCTAGCCAGCATCCCTACCCCAACTTCCTTATGGTTTTGTATCTAGTGGCCTGAACCCATGGAGGGAGGTTCTGTGGTTGCTTTGTCTGCATCCTCAGAGAGTAGGGGATGTCTGGTTATTTCAGTGCCCATGGTAGACCTTAGCCATTAATTAAGGGGTACAGGTGTACAAAAGCCCAACTCTGTTGCCTCCAGTTGGGACAAACTGTGAGGTATAATTTGCCTTTTCGGACTCTTCCCCAAACCACACCTTAGCTTGCTTTGTTCCAAATCCCCACTCTATTTCCCTACTCCCTGGCTAGCCTCCCAGGAAATCGCTTGCACACAAATTCTCATCTCATGGTCTCTTTCTGGGATGTCTACCTAAGATTTGTTGTGAATAAGACCAGTCAAGTAGAGTATTTAAAACGAAAAGGAAAAATATCCAACAAAGGAACTTAGGCTAGCATCCCAGGTAAGAGATAGGCTAAGAGATCCATATCTTGAATCTGACAATTATGGGTAGGGTCATCATCAGGGCCCAACAATGTCCTCTCAGACCACCTGTTCTCCTCACCCCTCGCTCTCTTTCTGATGGGACAAAATTCCTTCTGCTTCTAAATGTGAAGAGATGAGGAGTTGTCTGATGAAGTGTCACAAAGATACTGTTAGCAAGGATGCTGATAAGCATATCTTTGGCCATAATAGGAAAATGAGCCCTGGATGAGTGCCAAGTGGTTATTAAGAATTTGTTTATTTCAGGAAGAATGAAAATTTAATACTTCATATATGGGGAGGAGCTGTCATTTTTCCCCTTTCACTCAGTATTATGTGGTGACATCTATCTATGCACACAAATATAGATCTACATCATTATTTTAAATTACTGCATTGCATACTATTATGTATATTAATTATGGTTAAATAAACACTAGTCTTTCATTGACAGATACCTTAGTTTTCCTTATTATGAACGATGCTGTGATGAACAACCTAGGACACATATCTCTTTTTGTATGGTTGACTAAATATCTTCTCAGGGAAAATTTCTTCAGGTAGGATTTGTGCATTTTGACACTGGTAATTATACAAAATTTTTATTAACTTGGCATACCATATTCATGAGTAGGATTTATAACCTTGTTTTCTCATAATTCAACATTATTCTGTTGTAAGCCCCCATTTCTCTGGATAACAGAAAATGTTGCCTAGTCAATTTCAGGTTCAATTGGTTCAATAAACTAAACTTACAATTGGTTAATGCAGGTTAAAAACTTAGCCACACATGGAGGTTTAAATTTTCTACTCTGGCTTTCTCTCATCGTATTCTTCCCAGAGTCAGTTCCAAGGTCCACGGGGATTTTGCAATTTCCACCAGGCTCAGAGAGGGGACGAGTTCTGATTTGGCTCTGCACAGATGTTTTCTCCAGATGTGACTTATAGCTGTTCCCTTGATGTAAATGGTGTTCCATGTTTCTTCAATGATGACTAGTCTGTGGTTTTATAGGGACACTGCTTGGATCTTTGGGTCAGCTGACTTCTCTGTTATGCAGCCATGTTGTTCTCAGGTTTCTTGGAACAGTAACCAACTCTGTGTCCCCTTCTCCTGGCCATTTGACTCCCAAACCCCTGCTAGCTCTCTCAGCCAATCTTTACATCCCAGTTGGTACATGGGAACTTAGGATTTCCTTGCACATCAATTAAGGGACATAAACAACTGTAAGAAAGGTAGAGGGTTCAACAATTTCCCCCCCTTTATTGACCTTTTTGCTTTACTTTCATGGGAAAAGAGATCACGTCACTAGATAATTCTGAAAAAGACTATGTTTGCAATGAATGAGAGTAAGGTTTTGAAAGAGCAGCGAGGAGAAAAGTGAACTACGGAGAAGAAATGCCAAGAAGTGTTGGAAGTGCAATGTAAGTTCCAGACCTTACATTTCTAGTGGAGGAAAAAAAGGGCAAATAAGTGACATTTTTCCTCTGTCATTGCTGTGGGACTGGAAGCTGAAGGATGTCAACAAATTACGGAACAAGACAATACAAACGAGCTTAGACAGAGGGCAAGTGTGGTCAGAGAAGGTCACGGATTTTAATAGTTTAATTATAGGACATTTTGTGGGAATGAAACATTTTTTGTGGGGGATGCTCGGAGAAGAAGTAAAACCCACTAAACTTGAGAAGCCAACTCACTGTGACACAGGGTTTTCCTATGGAAATTGGAGCTCCTTTGAACAAAGGTTGAACTTGGGATGGAGAAGACAAAAAGCCAGGTTCTGAAGTGCTCAAAACATGTAGAGAAGTGACGGGGAATGAAGTGGAATGAAGTAAAGATAATGTGAGTGACAACAGCAAGGAGAAGTAAAACATGACATCCTAGGAGGCAAAACCTGAAAGCGGAAAAGATTTGATATGAAGGAGGAACAAAATGGTCTTAAAGTGAAAACCAGAAATTGGCAGAGTAATTAATCCCTCCATTCCACTTCTCTAACTCCAGACATGCAAGGCATAGCCAGTTCTCAGGGGAAAGCCAGATTTTTATAAGGGCAAAGAGGCAGAGGGAGTTCATTTGGCAGTGGACTCAGGAAGCAGGAAGAGCAAAGCGATAAGGAAGTGGGAGTACAGGAGAGATGAGTGACCGTGGGGAGCCTGTGTTTGGGATGACAGGCAAGGCAGACAGGGCTGCGAGAGAAACCTAGCTGACTGGGCTAATGTTCTGAAGAGAATGTTCATATGCAACTGTTTGCTGTCGCTGACTGGGGTCTCAGGAGTTGTAGACCTCTTCATTGCCTCTCTGTGGTCTAGTTAGCAGAAGGTAAGTTAGTTTGAGGTATCAAAGAGAATATTGATTAAAATAATACATTTGAGCATTAAATCCAGAGTTGGATGTTGAGAACAAGCATGAATATGCTTCATGTGTCAAATAAAAGTAGAATTCCCTTGGAAGACAAAGTGGTCGGAATTTTGACGTGAATCCAGGCAGACTAGTCAAAGTTATTGAGTTTCTTGGGTTACAGGGTGTAACTTGCAAAAATATTATTAAAGACATCGAAAGTCATCTTTTCCAAAGCAGGTGGTAATAGTGGCAAAAGAAGCAGTCTATTTTATCTAGAATTTAAGGCTTATAAGAGAAGGTGAGGTGAACACTCTGCCAAAGTCACAGGTAAATTTGGCTAACTCTTTGGTTTCTGTCATCCTTCAATTCTTATTTTGTGGTTATAACAACAAACTTGAACGCCTAATCTCATTAGGAAAGGAATAGAAAAATAGTAAGTAGAGAAATTAAGGGAGAAAGAAATGACAGCATGCTTGTTATTCTCTTGCTATCATTCCCACTTTTCCAAGAGAGTGGCAATAATATCAGGCAAGTATAGGTGTGATTACATGTTATGGTCCTGTCCCACAAGGGCACAGCTAAAGATCTCCGACTTGAGTTGGGTCCTGGCTTTGCATTTCTTTTCTGTCTTTAATCAGTCATTTCCTGTTTAGTGTGAGTTAACAGTTCCTTTGGTGGATTTTTTTTTTTCCTCCCTCTGAGTCATCTTACTTGATAATGTCAGCCATGGGCTCACTGGCACATGTTGTATTGTCAATCTGTGATTCTCACTTTGGGCCATTTCTGTTGCTTGTGTCTCTTCTACTTGCAATTTCCCTTTGGTCGCCATCCCCTATTTTAGGAGAACTCAGTCCACGTGCAGAGAAATATTATAGGTTAATCTCAGCAGGATGTGTGAGAAAGAGACCTTGGAAACAGGATGAAACTTGGAGTGTCATAATTCTATTTGCAGAGACTTGATCCTTGCTTACATGGACTGATCACAGTTGCTGAAAAAAAATAACTCTGTGATATTTTCATGGATTCAGCCATATGGCACCGCCCTACCTGAACCATCATTCTGTTTTCCCTTGCAGACACTGAGGAATGCAATATGGACATCCCGTCTGACTACACAGTATACAAACTCTTTACCTAATGTTGCAGATGGGTTTCATATATCCAAAGGGCTGTTTATTAATGTGGATATTTTTTCTCTTGCTTATTTACATATTGCTCAGAAGCCTGCCTACAACATGGAAATGATTTGCATGCATCTCATATCTTAGGAGTAAAGCACACTCCTACACAATAGGGCACATCGTTTCACAGAGAGGCAAGTCATTTTGGGGTCTCCATTACCATGTTTTGTGGGGGCAGTGCCATAAAAGCATTCTCTAAACAAATCACTCTCTATAATTTACTTGGACTTTTGAACAAATTTAAAGAAGTGCCTAAATACTTGGAAATAGTAGGGAGTGGTAGATAAACAGGACCCTGTGGGGTTTGGTAGAAGGAATGCAGGCCTTAAAATAAGAAATAGTCCAAGAACTAAAGAAATATTCCTGGCTGAAAAATTTGTCTCATTACATTATATATTCATCACCAGTGCCACCTTGGATAATAGTTGACCTGTATCCACCTGGTTCCTCATCTATAAAACAGGAAAAATAACACATATCATGAACGGTTATAAGGACTGGACCATGTGGACATATGATTAAAAATGATGGTGGAAATGGAATTATTAGAAATAGGGTTACTAAAAATTAGGCATCATTCTTATCTATGTTTTCTTAGGACATGAGTATTGGCACTTCCAGGGAGCAAAGATAATTGTCTTTGCTTGTCTTTACCCTGTAAGAGTCCTTGAAATGTATATTCCTAGTCCCCGTGCAAGTGTCTGGCAAGTAGTAGATACTCAATCCGTGTTTGTTTAATTAACTATAAAATTGATTCATTCATATGAAAAACATTTAATGTGCCTAAATAGGTATTCATATTTAAGGAGATGAAATCAAAATTTTATAGACAATCACTGTATAATTTTCTGGCAGAAAAGGAAATCAAATATGAAAAGAGATGTAGGTTTTTTTTTCCCTCTTTACTTGCTTCAAACTCTTTTGATGTAGGAGTGGAAACCTAACACTTGGAGAACAACAAAAGAATAGGAACATCATTCAGTGAATCTCTTCATTTTTATCCACTGCCTTCCTTTAATAGAATGCTAGGTTGCCTGAGAACAGGGATCTCGCCTGTTTTATTTTTGCTAAAATCCTTCCCTGTCCCTAAAACAGTGTCCTGGACATAGTGGTTGCTCAATAGTTATTAGATAGCTTTTTATCTCTTTGTGCCTAATATCTGGAGAAAAGTTTATAATAATATATCTTCTTTCTTCTTCATCCATAGAATTACGAAGCTTACGGTTCTCTTATTCAGGATTTTTTCTTTTTTTAGGATTTTGTTTTTTATTTGACAGAGAGAGAGAAAGAGAGCACAAGTAGGCAGAATGGGAGGCAGAGCGAGAGGGAGAAGAAGGCTCTCCTGTGAGCAGGGAGCCCAACGTGGGGCTCCATTTCAGGACCCTGCAATCATGACCCGAGCTGCTACTTAACTAACTGAGCCACCCATGCACCCCTTAGGACTTTTTTTAAAATTCCAGTATTCGTTTTTATTTTGAATAAAACATTTCTTCTTTTACTATTAATTTTTGCTTCTACTACTTGGTTAAATGACATCTAAACAATTTACCCTGCATACTTAACTTTGGGTTTCAGTCAAAATGCTTAGATTTGGTTATCCATAGCAATCGAATTACTATTCCTTTTTTTGTTCTGTCCACGTGAGACTCCATCCTGGATTTTCAGGTATTCCAGTTTGGAGCAGACCTTAGCACAGCAAGCCTTGTAGGAAAAATTGTATATTAATTATTTTCTGAGGACTTAATTTTTTTGTTTCTATCAGATAAAACTTCCAGATGGATGACAGATCATAGAATCACATTTTCCTGCTATCTTATGGCACACTGAAACACTTGATTTGCAAGCTGGAACACAGCGATCTGACCATGTAACTGTCAACAACATAACCGGGTATACACCTTATGCCTAGATCCTCTAATTTGCACATTTTTTTCTGACACATTTAGAAAGTCTACAGTCTGAATCCTTCAATTCATGCTCACTTAGATGTTAGAGAAGTTTTAAAACCATACCCACTCTAAGAGAAGTGGGATGATAACCAGTAAGCAAAAATCACAAGTGATTCCCAACGCCACTTAATGTCTTTTATCGGAACTAGAATAAGGGCCAGTATCAGTTAAATGTTTTGCTTTTCTTAAGCTCTTCTTGTAGGAAGTTTTCTGATAAGCATAGCTGGACACACGAAGAGACGTCACATATACTAGGAGGGACCCAGCAGTGGAGCAGAAAAGTGGATTCTAGGTCCCCCAAACCCTTGTTTTAGTTGAGTGATCTTGGCAAGCCATTTAAACTTTGGGCCACCGATTCCTCATAGAAAGAAGAAAAGGTTTCAATGAGGTAGTTTTGACATTCTTTATATCTCTAAAATTTTTATGATCTACCAACAAGATAGGTCAATTCTAAATGATTAAAAAAATGGTACCTCGTTTCATGAAACAAAGCAAGTCTATCACAATAAGCCTTTTAAATAATAGCAACCACTCCTTAGCCTTGCTTACATTTGTATGACAAAACACCATGTCAGTGACAGCCTCTGACCTAGATGGTATCATTCATCAGTGATACACTTTAAAACATTCAAGAGGTTCAAAGGATTGCTCAGAATTTGTCTCATAATTTGAAGAAAAATAAACTGACAAAAATAGAATCCAAGGTCTGGGTTAGTGTGCTCTGGAAAATATTAAAAGTTAAAAACAAACCAGCAATGGCAAAAATAACAGTAATTTGTGGATCATGATAGGGCTTAGGCATGTGTGTGGCTTATCTCTATATTCTAACATGTTGACAACAGAGCAATAATGATGTTTAATTCAAACAATCTTTTTATGGCAGGCAGTATGTGAGAAATATTTTTGATATATTCATCATGTTTTTGTGTTTCAGGATCATTTTGCAAAAGCAGGCTTGAATCCTTCCTAAACGCGTGGTCCTTCGATTTGAACTGATAGAATATTATGACTTCCTTTGTCTTCTGTTTTGTGATTTTGCCAGTAGTTGAAACAAGGAGAACAATAGAGTGTACATGAATAGAATTGAGCATTTCAGAAGGTGTAAAGGTACTGAAAGCTGACAAAAAAGGAACACTAATGAACAAAAAAAATTGGTTTAATTTCTCGAGTTAGGGATTTCTATATCTATATCTCGGTATCTTTTGTTTTCCTTTAAAAAAAAAAAAGGACAAATACTTTATTCGAAGGTAATTAATACTTTCACTAATAGCTATATAGTACAATTTCTTTCAACTCGAATGGAATTTATGTAACAGATACCAAGAAGACAAGATAAAAATGATACTAGTATTTGCAGGGAAAAGGCACCATATAAAAAGAGTGGGATCTTAAATACATGTGTTCAAATTGTTTATTGATTTATTTGTATACACTTTTTATGTATAATGCGATTCTTGCTCTAATCTTCATTAGCAACCAGCTTATCGGGTTAACATTAGCAGAAAGTCAATTGGTATGTTAAAGTGACCTTCCGTAGCATATGAGCAGTTTGTGCTAGAAATCTGGGCAGTGGTTTATGAGGACTGTAAGTTTGTCTTAGAAGCCCTTCCAAAGGCCTTTGTTCACCTTTCTTCAAGCACCTTTTTGCCTCCTGTTCTGTCAACTGGAACCTCATGACATTTCCTGGAGTTCTCCATGAGGCCAATTTTTCAAATGACGAGCCCCTTTCTCCAGAGCTAACACTTCAGACTCTTCTCCCTCAATCTATTAATTTGGGTATTTTAAATGTGTACCTTAGTGTGAATAGATTTAGCTCTGTGTAAATTACACTTGTAATGCTACTTTTCGATGGAAAGGGATCTCTAATTGGTGGGTTCATCTGATGTCCAACCTTACTCACCCTGTTTATTCTCCTTCTGAAATGTTTCATTCTGCCAATAAAAGACCTTATTTGGTGGGTGGGCATTCGTGACGAGCACTGGTGTTGTATGTAAGTGATGAGTCACTGAATTCTACTCCTGAAACCAATACTATACTTTATGTTAACTGACCAGAATTTAAATAAAAAATTGGAACAAAAGACCCCATTTAGTTATTTTTGAATTTTTGTCTTTGATGAAAAATAGGTTATGTCTTCACCAAAAAAGTGTTTGTGGGGAAAACATCTCATATGTTTTCCCCTTGTCTATATGGTCCCTAGTTTTGTACTGAGAATTTTGCTCTCCACCATTACACTAGATTCCACAGTTAATGGGTCCTAAGTGAAAGCATTTTAGTCATTTGTTTCTGGACACAGTGGGTCCAAAGACTCCCACTGCAAAAAAGAGCAATGCCTTCTCATGCTCCTTTGTGTGAGGTCTCTATAGGTGCCTCCAAAAGAGGTGAGGAGACTCAGAATTGCAGCCCTGGGGTCCGCCTCTGCTTTTCTCAGTTGCAGCTGGACTTTTGTTTTCCCTAGCCTGCCTCCAGGTCCCTAAAATTTTGTATAGGAACAATGGACCTGTTCCACACTATCTTGGGGGCCCACATAGAGTGGTTTCTAGCTGCCTCTACTTTTGGCCTTTGGGAGTAAAATTTACTTCTGTCCAGCAAGGATATACCTTCCCTTTCAGTGTGTAGATTGTTAGCGGTGGCAGTCCCCTGGCCATGAGACCATGCCAATACTGAATTTGCAGTTTTTATGCACTGGTGCTCTGTTCCTGGACCTCCATATTCAGAATGTGGGGCCAGACTTTGCCTGGACAAGCCAGTTCTGAGCTTCACCCATGATGCGTTTTCTCTCGGGAGACCTTTGTTTCTCCATGTAATCTGGCTTCAATTTCAATCTCTTTTAGTCTATAAGACATATTAGTATATGTTTGGACTCTTATTGAAGACCAGGTTCAAGTTCTTCCCCATGATGTTCATGCAGGGCACCCAAATCTGAGGATGTGTCTCTTGACCTCTGCTTAAGTTTCTGTAAGCAGATAACGAGGCTCTGTCTTAACGAGTGTCAGCTCTGGCCCAAATAAATCATGTGACACCACATTTCTTCATTTGGTCAGACTAATTTATTTATTCAGAGTACAGGAGGGGAAAAGATCTCTCTCTTCACTGCTAGTCTAAATATTCTATTAGTCAAGCTGCTTGATTTGTTATGGGCTTTGGAAGAGTGCATGGCAGGGCATATGGGAGTTCTCATGGCTCTGTGATTTTTATTACAAAGTCTTAGTTGCACATTATAGACTAATAGGTAAGAACAGAGTGGGTGGAATCTTCTTCCATGGTTAAGTTCAGATGAGAAAAAAATTGGGAGAACTGGGGTAAATACTAAATGAACATGAGTTTGGAAAGAGGGGGAAAGTGATCCATGTATTTGGCAGGCAGAGTAGAATTTTGTGGCACTTCAAAGATGGATGGCAAACATAGACATTCAGAAATCTTCTCTGACTCTGACCTTGGGAATGCAGACATGAAAATGATGGCTTCGTGAAGTGGAGTCCAGTTGTGTCAGGACTAAGAGAAACAAAGTCTGACCTGGTTAGAAATATAAGCCTCCAGAAGAGTAAGGGCAAATAGAGGAAAGAGGTTTTAATTTGAAATTAATTATTCCCCAAATCGACTTTAATTTCAATTATTTCCTCATTTTAGAATTCTTAAAAAATATTTTATTTATTTATTTGACAGAGAGAGAGAGACAGCAAGAGAGGGAACACAAGCAGGGGGAGTGGGAAAGGAAGAAGCAGTCTTCCCAGTGGAGCAGGGAGCCCGACGTGGGGCTCGATCCCAAAACCCTGGGATCATGACTTGAGCAGAAGGCAGCCAATTAATGAGTGAGCCACCCAGGTGCCCCTCATTTTAGAAGTTTTTATCATCCTGAATTTTATCCATACTCACAGAGAAAATAATTTTTATCAATTTGTCACATTTAGCCACTGGCTAAAGGCAATGCTGTGAGAGAAAAGGAAGAGAGGATACGGAAAAGATTTTGCTTCCAGAAGTGGGCCCTAAGAAGGCACTGGGTCTTAGACTCTGAGCCTGGAACTCAGAAATTAGGATAAAATGAGAGAAAGTATGTGTACAATGTCTCCAATGTACCTAACAGAAATTTTTTTATTAATCTACAAAATGCCTAGAATTAATGCCTTGTTTCTGTGTGAGCATTTATTTTAAATAATCTCAGTGAATTTAGGAATTTTCTATTATACCCTATAATTAAATGTTGGTAAATATGATTAGAAGGTTAATAGGGACTGCCCCCAACTAAAAATAGGAGATTTTAAGATTTTTAATTTACTTAACCAGAGGTTGGCAAGTCGTAGAATGTGTTTCTTTAAAAATAGTTTCTTTTTTTGGAGGGAGGGGCTCCAAATCTAGTGAGGTTATCATATGTATGTGTTGTCAGAGAACTGTGTCATTAAAAATGAGAAATTCTTAGGTCAGAACCAATAGCAGTTTCAACAAATGATGTCTCATAAAAGTCCTTACTTGGTGAATTGTTTTTATGCAACTGGTTCTGGAGATTTTGAAGACAGTCTTGAGTGTTCATGAATGCTAAGTGGAGTGTGTCTCTGACTGTTGTCTCTATATGCTTTCATTGGTGTTTCAAACTGAGGATCACAATGGTGGGAGATGTGCTAAAATTGTGTCATAAAATTGGTGCAGGAGATTTTATTCTCCTGTAAGGTTGCATCTTAGTGTTTCTTTAATATGAAAGCCCCCATGTCACACTGATGGGGAAATCAAAACCCTAGTCTGGTTATTCCATCTTGGAGTGGTCATAAAATATTGTGATTGTACTAGTCTTGTTGGTAAATTGAATGGTTTGAACTAGAATTTTAAAGTCATGTCCAATTCCAGTCACATGAGTCTTAACCTGATTCTTTATCAGCTAATTGTGTGTGAAGAGATTTAGATCTTTAAAATATTGCATCTTCTGGGGCATGTGGGTGGGTCAGTTGATTGAGTCACCAACTCTTGATTTCTGCTTGGGTCAAGATCTCACAGGCCTGAGATGAAGCCCTTTGCATCAGATTGTGCACGTCCTGCTGCTAGGGCAATGATGTGCACACACTCTTTCTCAAAAAGTAAAATACAACAAAATACTGAATCTTTCCATCCGATTCATTATTCATCTTATTTTGTGTCATATAATAGTTTTACAGTTTAGTGCTTCTTTAATATTAACTTTCTTGCTTGGTATTTTAGGGTTGTGTTGTTGCTATGATGGGAAAGCTAATATCGTCCTACATCCCCAAGCTCTCTTATAATTTCTACAATGTTTTTCTGTTGACAGTCTTATATTTTCTAGGTAGATAAAGTAATATACCTCATGTACTTGACAACTAGAGTAGATAATTTTTTAACAC
The DNA here is from genome assembly GCF_020171115.1 of Neogale vison. Classification (NCBI taxonomy): domain Eukaryota; kingdom Metazoa; phylum Chordata; class Mammalia; order Carnivora; family Mustelidae; genus Neogale; species Neogale vison. The sequence goes on from NC_058103.1 coordinate 67,606,361, forward strand.
TCTGTCCTCTAGATGACAAAATTATTTTCAGTAATAATCATGAAATGAAATAAATAATGATAATGGCCAAAAAGAAAGGCAGACAGACTAGATATTTTTTAATTGAAGTTTATACTTATATACATGCCAGTTAAAATTTATATTTAAAAAACATAAATATTACGGTACTTATAAGGAAGAAATGTGGGTTAATAATATTTAATTATATTAATGTATTTTTTGAAAAGAGAAGAATTAGTATCTATATATATAGTCTGTCTCACTAATAAATAACCTCACAATTTCTATTTTCAAGCCTTAACTTCTGCAAATTTGTCAATTAAACTTTGGAAAAATGAATCTTGGCATATTCATGTTTAATTATAGAGCTAGATTTGTTAATCCATCTTTGCTCACAGTAGATAGACTCTCCAGTTAGTTTTAATTTTAAAGTTTTCTTTCCCATGAAGCAGGACATATACAAATAAGAAAAGTCTTAAACATAAGAATAACATTTTCAGTGATTTCCAAAGATCCTATTTCTTTATTTTTTTTTAAAGATTTATTTATTTATTTGTGAGAGAGAGCATGGAAAGAGGGAGGGGGGAGAGAGAGAATCTCAAATAGACTCCCACTCAGTGTGGTGCCTATGTGGGGCTTGATCTCATAAATTTGAGACCATGTCCAGAGCCAATACCAAGAGTTGGATGCTCAATCAAGCGAGCCACCCAGTGCCCCAGATCCTATTTCTTAATACATTCCACAAATTGTAATACTGTCCATGATTCTTAGGGATTATTTCTATCAGCTTCTAAATATCTCTGTATATAAAAAAAATTCCACTAAAACATCCTCATCAGAAAATAATCATAAATTTATATTACATTTGGTTGAAACACCCAAACTTCTCTTCTTTTGCAAAAATTGGAGGAAATAGTTGAATAATATCAAACATTGTCATTATTTGATCCATTGCTATAAAACAAGTGTTAAGTTCTTAGGGGAAATGATCAAGGCATTCAGGCCCAATGTCTTTTGTTTTTCTCCTGGCATTCATACAATGGCAGAATTAAGGTAAGTCAAGTTCACTTTCTTTATCTTTATAATCACTTTGATATTACTATATCTGTTCTTTAAATGCAGGAATACGTAGTGGAGAAGAGGTTCTAGGCATGAACAATGCCTGAAGCAACTTTGACTAATTCTGAACTGTTATGAACTTCCTCTCAATAGAAATCAATGTAACTGAGCCCTCTATTAGGGGCTGACTGTATAACTAAGAATTCTCCATATTGGCTTCCAGATATATTCTAAGTTATTAGAAGGTAAATAATAAAATGTGCTGATTTAAAACGTATGTGTATTTACAAAAACAGTCACCAAAGCTGTAGTTTTAAAACTTAGACCAACAATATTTATTCTTTTTTCAAAGAGAAGTATTTCATCATTGATGTTGTTTAGTGTTGTGGGCTTATAGTAATAATAAAAACAGACTGAGTTTTAGTGGTTTTGTTTCTGTTTTGAAGTGCTTTTTTCCGTTGTTTTTTTTTTTTTTTTAAAGAATTTTATTTATTTATTTGAGAGAGAGACCACAAACAGGGGAAGAAGCAGACACCCTGCTGAGGTAAGCAGGGAACCTGCCTGCTAGAGGGCTCAACCCTAGGACCCTAAGATCACAACCTGAGCCAAAGGCATCTGCTTAAATAGCTGAGCCCCCTTGGTGCCCCATGTTTTGCTGTTTTTTACAGACAACACATACCTTTATGTATCTGAAATGAACGCCTTCTCTCACTACATTGTGGCAGTAATAATGAACATTCTTGAATAGCTCCTGACTGAAATGTGATTGTCTCAATTTTCCCATCTCATTTAAGTTTTCCATAGCTATTTTGTATATAATCCATTACCAAGCAAAACAAGATATCTTCCACTATTAATTGACTGTTTTTTAAATAAAACTCAGTGCTGAATCTTACGAAATGATCTTCTGTGTCTATTGAAATGATTATATGGTTTTTATTCTTCAATATGTAAATACCGCATTAACAGTTTTCTAGCTGTTGAAGCATCCTTGAACTTTTGGGATAAAACCTACTCCATAGTATATTTTTCTTTTATATACTGCTTTTAGTAATTTGCTAGTATTCTGTTTATAAAAATTTATAAACAATATAGGTCTAGAAGTTCTCTTTTTGGGTGTTACTCTTTTTTAGTTTTGTTATCATGGTCACATCTCAGTGAATCCGTTTAGAAGGTTTCCACATTTTGGGTCATCAGTAAGAATTTATGAAACACAGTAATAGTCTGTTTCTTGTAGGCTCAGTCATTTTTTTTTTTTAAAGGAGTAGTTTTATATTTTGTTATCTCCCATCATTCCCCAAATTAAGTTTATAATATTGCACTACTGAGTCTATCTCAATTTAAAATAAAGATGTGTTACCCTCTTCAATCTCTTTCTTGGAAACATAGTTACCAGTTGATTCCTCCAATAGCACTGTTGGGTTGGGTAGTATACAGCTCCTTTCTGTATGGATGGACTGTGTTGACTTTAGTTTCTCTCTTGCTGGTGGTTTTTCTCAAATGTCTGCCAATTCTCAGTTATCTCTTTTCATGTGTAAATGAAGTTCTAGGTTGAACAGTATTGGTATCTGAAGCAGAGTTTCAAGATATCTGCAGACAGGGAAATGTTGCTAATGGTATTTGAAAGCCCTTCTCATCCCTTCACACTTTTTACTCCTGGGCCATAAGAAACAAACAGGCCCTAGGACAGTTGTAGTGAAGATTAGAGTATATAAAAAATGATCCCTGCTTCCTGATCCAAAAATATTCATTTTTAAGATAGTGTAATTAGTAGGGAACTATCTTTAATATCTGCATATGATTCTGAAAACTTAGATAATTATTAAAATACAGTTAAATTTCCTTTACTTTTTGTTCAGTGATTCAGAGATAACAGGGGTTCTGTTTGTCTTTAAAAAATGTGGGGAAGAAATTTCCACGTAGATTGACGGATTCAAATCTAGGTTCCCGCCCATGATGAGAAAGGAGTAAAGCAGTTTCCAAATTCTTAGTTGCTCCAGATAGAATTGCAACCATTTCACCACAATTGGCTTCAAATGTTTGTCATGGAATACATAGGAGAAAAATATATTAGAAGTCAAATAATATTTTTAATTAAAAAAACAATTAAATCAGGGATTCTCCTAAATTCCCAGGGAGGAATCCTCATCATAGAAAGACACATTAGTCCGTGCTTAGAGTCCCAGTCAGTGCATTTAGAAGGCAGAGTGGCTCTCCAGGCCTTGTGGAACCCACCCTTTCCTCTGTTCTTGCTCTGATGCCAGTACTGTAAGGAGCTTCTGATGAAATGTGGAATTCAGAAAAAGCTAGGATAAAGCCATTGTTTTACCTCAGAAGTCTATGAATCTGACTTCTACCAGACCATCCACAAAGTGTGCTCCCACATTTCCCTATTTGCCAGTGCTTAACTTTTTTTGTGGATGCCAGTGTATCCATGCAACGTATCTGCCAATGTTGTTCTGTGCTCTTGATATCACACAAATATTTTAGCCAAGGCGTGATTTCAGGGTTTGGTTCTAAGACTTGGGGACAGGGCAGTGCAGGATAGTCTGGCATCTGCCTCTCAAGAAGTGGCCTAAGACCCTTGGATCTTTTACTCTTTGTTTTCCTCTCACTTCCCTGTTTCCTTAAGATGAGTTCTTTTCCAGTAAGTTCCTATGTATTTTATGCAAATAAACCCTTGACAGGTCTATCATGGGTGTTCTCAGAGATAAAAATCTTTTCTCAGTCACAGAGTGTGATCAGTTTATTTTGCCAAGCTTAGAATCAGATGAAGGGACAAATAATGAACACATGATAGTAAATAAATGATGTTCTGTTTTAAAAATCTGGGGTTTGGGTAGTAGACACAGATGTTCATTTTGCTATTATGCCTTACAATATACATAAAACATACATACACATATATATGAAAAATTTCAGAAATAAAAAATGAATAAAGGCTAAGTGGAAAAAGTCAACATCAAATTCTAGGCTCTCTCCCTACCCAAAGAATTAATTTTTTTTTAAAGATTTTATTTATTTATTTGACAGAGAGAAATCACAAGTAGATGGAGAGGCAGGCAGAGAGAGAGATAGGGAAGCAGGCTCCCTGCTGAGCAGAGAGCCCGATGCGGGACTCGATCCCAGGACCCTGAGATCATGACCTGAGCTGAAGGCAGCGGCTTAACCCACTGAGCCACCCAGGCGCCCCCAAAGAATTAATTTTTGAAATTATGGATACACAGACAAAGACTGGATGCATAAATTTATATAAAGATGGCAGTTTACATGGTATAACCTGATAATTCTGCTAAATTCCACCTGTTCCTTGGATTTCCAACTCTGTTTTATATCTGAGTTCAGATTTACTCTACCTTAAACTCACCTCTCACATGGGCTCTGCTCTGAAGTGAGAATTGAGGGTGATGTTGCCCCCTTCTGTTTAACTAATATGTTAACATATATTAAAGCAACAGGTTTTTTAACTGTCTTTTTGAACAGTACAGGAACTCTGAACCTAGAAGGAGAAGAGAGAAGTACACAGCCAGTATGTTTCAGTACAGGAGACAGGTATAGCAATCAAAATCCTGGCTGACTGGGATTGGTGCAGGAATAAGAGGGACTGCCCTGTCATTGCCCTGTTCACTCTAATTTTCTTTCTGTCTAGATTAACTGCTTTTGTTTCCTGATTATTCCCCTTGGCTAAAGTCTTCACTCCCCTCCCATGCATCCTCCATGTTAACTTTCTAAAACATAAAGTTGGGCAGTCATTCTCTTCTTAAAACCTTCAGTGGCTCCCTATTACCACAGAATGAAATACAAATGCCTTAGAGTGATATTCAAGACCATTCCTTCTCCCTCATTCTACCTATTTTATAGTATGTATTGGTGTTTGGGAGCTCACATCCTGTCCTGATTTCAAATCTTGAGTTTACCCCTTACCTGTTGCATGACTTTGGGTGAGATACCAAGCCTTTCTCTGTCTTGATTTCCTCCTCTAAAACAATAAAAATCCTAACTTTGCATGGAATTGTTTTGGAGATAATGAAATTAATGCATCTTAAGTACTTAAAAGTGGTATATGCTAAGTACTCAATAATTGCTAGCAATTATAAATATCGTGTTACACTCATCTCCATGAAATGTACTCTCCATCTTCCAAATGCCACAGTTTTGCTTATTCTATATTGGAAGTTGCAAATTTAAGTATTTTCAGGCATCTGGCAAAGCAGGGATGGGGATTGTGTGAATTGGAAGAGCTTAGGCCTTTTAAAATATATATTTTGGGACACCTGGATGGCTCAGATAGTTAAGCGTCTGCCTTTGGCTCAGGTCATGATCCCAGGGTCCTGGGATTGAGCCCTGCAGTGGGCTCCCTGCTCGGTGGGAAGCCTGCTTCTCCCTCTTCCCCTCCCCCTGCTTGTGTTCCCTTTCTCACCATGTCTCTGTGTCAAACAAATAAGTAAAGTCTTTTATAAAAATAAAATATATATTTTAATACTATGCTGAACAAAGGAATCATATCTGTCATTTCTCCTCTACTTTTTAATACTATGCTGAACAAAGGAATCATATCTGTCATTTCTCCTCTACTTTTATGGAAAATTAGAACCCATCCCTTCTGGCCAAAAGCAAATATTATTTCTTCCATTGACCTCTTTGATTTTCTCCCTCTTTTGTAGTGCTGAGGTATTCATATGCCCATCGTAATGTTCATAATATTGTAATTTAGTTACCTACGTAATTATCTGCCCCCTTCCATGTTTTTAGTTCTCTCAGAGTAAACCAATTTCTTGTGCATTTTTGCTCTTCCAGTACCTAGCCAATATTTATTATACTTTTTTGAATGAATGATGATGGTACCTGGGATATATGCAAATATGAAGAACCAATAGGAGTAGTGATGAAAAAGGTGAAGAAGCTTAGCTGGTGGGGCAAACAAAGGCAAAGGTAAACCACTCCCCCTGTTTGTGTTCACTCTGGTTAGAATCTGGCTTGATGGATTGTTGCCCGGCTCTGTCTTCGGGCAAGTGTTGTTAGCAACACCTCCATTAAGCCTTTGCCGATTCAAGAAGGCAAGCAATTAGAAGGGTTTTTTTTTTAATATAAAGTAATAGACTTTTATTTCATAAGGAGGTTGGTTGGTTTTTGTATAAAAATTAGCAAGAATCATCAGTCACTGATAGGAAGTATTCAAGAAAAGATTACTTTTCAGATTTGGTAAAGATGGTGATTTTCTTATTTCTTCCAGATAGTTTTTGTCAAACAAAATGGCTGAAATGCCAATTATTTACCCAATTGACATACTTCTGCTTCTATATAGAACAGACAAACCAGAGCTAATCAACAGCTTCTTCCTACCCACATGCACACAAGAGTACAAAACAAAATAAAACCAGAACCAATAAACTAAAGCCAAAACCGTCAATGAGAAGGAGATGACAAGTGTTTGACATTTGTGGCAAACTCTGCTGGGCTGTTCAGGCCCCATTGCTACTTTAGGGGCACCTGGATGCAGTACTTACCTGCTCACTGCCCATTCCTTGTGATTCATCAGTAGCTTTGCTGGGAGCCCTTACTTGTTTCTGGGTGTATCAATCGGAGTGAGGTGCACTAACAAAATATTGTGGACTGGGTGGCTTAAACAACAGCAATTCATTTCCTCACAGTTCTGGATGTTGAAAAGTCCACAATCAGGGTGTGACAGGGTTCCCTTTCTGCTGAGAGCTCTCTTCCCAGCTTGCAGACACTGCCATTTCCTGTGTACTCACATGACCTCATGTTTGTGTGCTAACCAAGAGAGGGAGAGAGAGAAATCTCTCTCACTTCTCATATGGCCACCAAAACTTATTAGAGTGAGGCCCTACTCTTAGGACATTGTTTAACCAATCCCTTCTGAAGGCCCTATCTCCAGATAGAGTCATACTGGGGGTTGTGGTTTCAAAATGTGAATTTGGGGAGGGGGCATGCAATTAAGTCCATAGCCCTGGGGAAATGTCCTTTTAATTTGCTTTGAGTGCCAACTCACACTCTCTTTCTTTTTGGTCAAAACTTTTTTTTTTTTTTAATTACATCATAGGTACTGATTTTATATCTTTTGAAATTCTCTACACATGTTATTTCTAACTTTGAAGGATCTAATAGAGTTTCAATTATTATTGGGGGAGAGTCTCAGCAAATAATATGTCCTTCAAGGCCTTAAATAAAAGCATCAATAAAGGAAAAGAAGTTAAGGTAAAGACCTCCTTCTCAAACAATTCTAAACACCTCTTGATATCTCTCTGAAAAACAAAATCTCAGGGCTTATTTGTGATTACGTTCAACGTCAAAAACAGCACCAGCAACTTTGTACTGATTCTTCTTAGCCCAAATTCTTAAGAACTCCAAATGTGATGGCATAAAAATAGTTCTGAATAAATAATCCAATTGACATCCATAATGCAATGGCTTAAGCAAACGAGAGGAAAGGAGATATTTTTAAATACATCTTTTTGGTGTTTCCAATAAAGCTTGATTTTTTTTTTCCCCATCTCCCTGACACCCCCCAGTCCTTCCTGGAAACTTTACTGTCATGATAGTACCTGCAGAGTGATACCAGGACCAGACCTGGCTGTTTGTTTCTGAGTAAGAACAGCTGTGCGACAGACTGTCGGAACAGTCCCCGTTTCAGGAGGCAGCACGGATCTCTGACACCAAGGCAGTTCCGCACCAGCTGGCTCTGCGCTCCGTGCTTTGCTATTCCTGGATGATTTACCTGTTCTCAGCCCTGTCACCTTACTGTTTCTGCCATCTAATTAAAAACCCATGTTACTGGATTCACTCTGCTACAAATTAGCAATGCTATCTGTGTTCTTTCTGAGCCCAAACTGGCCATTTTTACTTTATGATACATGATTTATTTTTAAATTTATACAAGATGCTTGATTATTTATTTGTGGTATATTTTAGCTCTCTTGTGGAGTCTCGATCAGAGTAATCCTCTTCTAATGTATTCATATAGAGTGAAGATCTAAATTTCCTAATCAAAATCATGTCAGCAAAAGTAGAGCTGCTCTTATGATAACATTTTAGTCTAGAAAATGATTTTCCTTTAAAAGGGATTCAATGGACATGATGACATAAAAAGAAGCGGCAAAATTACACACAATCAGTTCACATAATCAAAACAGCAATGTTTTATATTCAGCCAGGATTTCTTTTTTACTATAATAAATGGAGCAAAATAGTCCTTTTGGAATTCTGCAACTGTGTTATGGCTACAAATGCAATACTACTAGCATTCTACAGAATTAGGGACAAGCATTTTCAAAACTTTAGAAGAAAGGATCCCATTGAGACATTGAGTCCCCAAATATACATTTGGATGAAATTTCATCGCTAACAATGATGTTCTACCTTCACTTTAACTTCGTTAGAACTCACCATTTAACCAAGATTAGTCTATCTGTAAGAGGCCTAATTCATACAAGCAGTCAATTCAAATGATTGCATTTCAATCATAACAGCCTAGAAAAGAAATTTTCTCTTAATATATGCATTGGAAGTGAATAAGATCTAAGGAACATCTCTAAATCTGTCAGAAAAATAGTCCTGTCTTGTGGGATGCTCCAATGGTCTTTGTGCCTGTTTCTGTCCCTACACTATTCTAGAAGAGCGTGTTGTAGAGCTTGTCCAGGTTCTCAGAAAGACTGGAGTTCTGTGAAGCAGCTCTCATGTATTATATATCATTATAATCCTAGAACCTAGCCTGGGCCTGATGTAAAGCAGGTGCACCAAAAATGATTGTTGATTGACTTTATGGAAACCAAAGGGACATGGATTAGTGTTCATAGGGAATAAGGTACTTAGTTAATTGCCTTCACAAGATGTAAAATTATAGTCTCCTCTACTTATAAAAGAGTGGCTAAATCAATTTCATGAATACGTGTGAGTAATCATAATCAAAGCTCTGCTTCTTTTTTATTAAAGGTTCTTCGATTCACGATCACACATACACACAGACTGCACAGACACACATGAACATGTCTTTTATGAATTTGACCTGGTTAGATAACTGCTTCCTATTCGATAATCAAATTATCCTTTGGTCTTTTCTAGAATTTTGATTTTAAGGATTTTATCTATATAGCACATTTCTTTACTTTTTACTATGAACTATAACAAACTTGGTGTAAATTTTGAAAACATCAATTTACATACCACAGTGGGTATATTTGGGAAATTAGAGATGGCATGACAGAGTTGCTGGAGAATTTAAAAAGTCTGAAAGTGTCCCTTAGTAGTTAGGTTGCCTTTAATGTGCTGGAAGTCACAGCCTCAATTCAGGACAGATACAGACTGCCACAAATACAGAACCTGGAATCACCAAGAAGTTTTAAGGATAAAGGAAAATTTTAAGGCGTAAGGAGAAAGAGGACTTAATGCCCCAGGGACAGTTGGCCTAGCTTCCTTTTCCCCAAAAGCCATTCTTTCCTGCTTCAAATTAAGAGTGTCAAGAGAAAAAGACTTTTCCTCTCCATGAAAGCAAACTGTAAAGACTCATAAATATTCTCAGATTGGAACAGAGCAGCCTATAAATGGGAAGTTGTCAGAGATTACTTTGTGACTTAGTTAGAACTAACATCCTAACTGGCTGATGTTAAACTGGCAAGTTTAGAGCAACAGGGAATCCAACCAGGTGGTCAACAAGACAAAAACATAACTGAGCAATAAAGTCGTTGATGGAAGCACCACCCGGAAGATAACTGCTTTTGTAGTCATGAGGAAACAGACTACTAGGTGGCTACAATGTTCAGTGTCTGCATTGACTGCAGCAGGAAATGGGTATAAGAAAGAAGGCAGAGTCAGAAAATGCACTAGGAGAAAAGGATAAAGACCAATAGTACTAGTTACTGGTAATAAAGTTCTCATATTGTAGTAAAAAAAAAAATAATCTGTGAATATAGAGAGGGAAACTGACTTCCTTTTACTGCTTATAGGAAATCAATGTAGAGCCCAAGAACTGGCAATCTCACTAGGGAATAAAAAGAAAGAGGTCAAAAAAAGAGACCAAAGTCTAGGATTTTGCCTACAATTTTCTTACAAAAGCATGTAAGTCTTTGTATAGACTACACATGCATTTTTGTGTTTTACAGTAGGAACTTGTGGTTTACATTTATGTGCTTTTTTCTAAATTTTTCCTGAGCTTGAAAAATCTTCTAGTTTATATTATTTGTGATCCTTGTTTTAATGTAAAAATATAATGATGTTATGTATCTATTTGCTTAAATAATCCTCAATTATTTATAGATTAAGGCAGATAATTTAAAGATTAAAAATATATATGTCCAAGTTAATTATGTACATGTAACAATTTAACCATCAATGTAATTAATTACACAATATATTTTATATATAAATTTATAATTAGGTATATAGTGTCTACATTAATTATGTACACATATTTACTTAAGTGTTAGTTTAGGCTTCTTCTAACTAATTATAAAAAGTTTTAAAATATTTTTTTTTTTAAAATATAATTTAATTCCTCGGAACCGATCAGCATTTTTCCCCTTTAGTTCCTAAAGAAACTCTTCAAACATCATAAACCATACACAGTTGAACCCAACCAATGTTACGTATCATCTGGAAACATTTTATTACATCTTATGCCACCTATCTTGAAAAAGGCAGCACAGTGCCTTGTGAGCCTAGTTGGGCTTTGAATGCACTGTGGACCACACATTTGAGTGCTTCTGACCTACACAGGTGATACTAAAGGCTGCTGTTTTGGCAAGGTGATTGTGTCAGGTTTAGTTTGCAGTCAAGTAGCTTTGCTTGTTGGCCTTTGTGATCTGGTAAACTCCATGGTATTAGATGTGTCAATGGTGGGAAAAATGGTATGTCGATTTTATGGCAACCTCCACTTGGCAACTCACAACACAGACAGCACCCTCTCTCCCATCTTCCTTTTCTTCTTTACTAAGTACTTTCTATCTGATTATATAATTTGACACCTTTATTTCTTTCTAAGCTACTAAATGCTTTCGTATTTTTGCAGCATTTTCTGCCTTGATTTTTGATTCTTGGTTGCAATAAGAAATTTTGTGGCAATCATAAACAATCTTGGTTCCAACTGATGCTTACAAATGGAGAAAACCTTCTTTTAAGATACTCTCCAAATGTGTAAGGCACACATCAGTGAGTGTGATGTTAGAAACCTGCAGGCAATAAAAAAATACTTAAAAATGATAAATACAGGTTTGCCAGGGTTGAGCATAATTTTAGCCAAACTGCAAACATTAATGGTTTAGTTGGAAGCATGCCTGACTTTTGGTCTATTCTCTCTTTATCATTAAGGTACCCCAAAGACAAAATAGCACCATCTGATACCTTGAATTACTGACTAAACTTTTGTACCACGGAGAAGGCACATCGGATGCTTGGAACAGAATTGCGGGGGAAGGACTGCCCTTGTCAGCTGTTAAGTTGTACATGTATGTATGCGGCTCGCAGTTAAGATATACAGGAGAAGAGGAGAGGTTGAAAGTACAAAAAACCCCCAAAAGAACTGTACTATTTTTTTCTCCATAAATGGTAAAATAAAATCTACCCAATGGTTTTTAATTTAATAAATTTGGAAACATTATTAATATCTGGAGGCTATTTTATTTCATATTATTTACTATAATATTTGCAGAAATAACTGCCACTAATAAAGAAAACAATTACAAATTTTCTTTAAGGAACTGAACTGATCATAGATAGAGCCTTCTCGTTTTATTATTTTTAACCTAAGACTTCAAAGGGTGGGTTATGTAAGTCAAGGAAAAGGACATTATAAAGCATCTAGTTTAAGTCCCTTTATTTATTTATTTATTTATTTAAGTCCCTTTATTTTTACAGATGTGAAAAGTGTGGTCAAGGAAGGGTGACTTGTTTATGGAACTGGAACAAAAATCCCTGTCTTGTCCTTATGCCTTATTTCATTACATGCATGAAACAAGACGGGAAATACTAGGGACGACTTGGGTCAATTGTGTAAGTGCGCTTATGATTGGTGAGTTTACCAAGGGTAGAACAATAGGTAAGTCATGTACCGATGTACATAGTAATTATTGGCTGAGGGTAATATGAAGGTAATATGAGGGTAATATGAAGACTGATGGTTTTGTGATTCCATTTTTCATGGATAAGCAAACTTATTGGATACTATTATCTTTAAAGTAAATATGAAATTCATTTCAACCTAAAGAGTGAGTATCTTAACAAAAACACAAAATAGCAGAGAAGAGAGAGGAAGGATTTGCGAACAATGAATTTAGAAGATATGATTAAATTTTGATGTTCTGATGTTCCTTCACCGACAAATCACTTGATAAAATTGACCTAAAAAGTTTTTTTCTCATGCTCTCTCCTCGGCTCCCAACCATGTCATTTAACTAGCAGAAATGCAGCCTATTTGTACTTTTTCCCTTCTGCATCAGTTTCGATTCCTTTTTATATACTTGCTTTTATCTAGGTGTCAGATTGTCTCTAAATGATAGATTGTAATCTCAGCTATAGAAAAATGAAACTTACAAAATGGATGGATTTGATTTTAAGAGATGTGGTCTAGTCAGGTGGCAGCTACAGAGAGGAAAGCCTCTAGTGAGTTTTGGCATTACATGTGTTTTACATTAACTTATATAATTAATTTTATATTAATGGCATTATATTATATTTATATTAATGACATTATATATAAAATTAATTAAAATATAAAATATTAAAATATAAAATTAACATAAAATATTTTGTAAGAAATTTCTTCTGTTGTGTTTTGTAAAATTATTTAAAAAATTCTTCCTCCTCAGGTCTTTCGGGATAATCCCAAACCTCTGGGCAGTTTTTAAAACAGAATGTGAAGTATGATCTGAAAAACAGCCCATTTCTGTCACTTCAAGAAATGCCAATGAGTCATTTATTCAGTTTTTATATATTGAGAATTTACTAATGCTGTATATTGGGAATATTTAGCAATGTGAATGAGGAATGAATAAAACTTTCATGGAACCTATCATCTAATGGAGGAAGCAGAGAAGTAAAGAGACTATTATGGCAGACCTAATTATAGGGGTATAGAAACCATGCTAGATGGAATGAAGTTGTAGCTTCTCTAAGTCAAGAACTGTGCCAAAAACACGTTTAGGTTTTAATTTTAAAAATGTATCTGTGTATTGAGGTGAAAGTCTGTGCAGATCTTATGAACCTCTTTCAATGAATCAGATGAGCATCACACACCTTCAAGTTCTTACTGACCAGTATGTAAAATGGGTCTTAAAAACAGCCAAATCTAGAAAGAAAATAGAGGACAAACTAAATTATTTAAATAAATTCTTCACCCCAGTGAAGTTTAAAGAACCATACTTACAGGGAATCTAGTTTCACATGACCTCCCATTTTCATTTTAAGTTTTGCAGTGAAGTTTCCAAATATCATACTCAAGTTTTAAGTATAAATATTACATAGAAACATATTTCTGAATTAAAAGAATATTCTTAATAGTAGCAACAATTTAGTTCCTCTGTATTCTTACTCTTTCTATCTCTCTCTCTCTTCCTTCCTTCCTTCTTTTCCCATCCCCCTTCCCCTTCTTTTCCCCCTTCTCCATATTCTTTCGTAGCTCTTTTTTTGATAAAAAGTAATCAGTTGTGATTTGTCCAGGAAGAGTAATCTGTAGGAAAATGGAGCAGGGAGGGAGGGAGGGAGGAGTGGTGAAGTATTTCATTCTTTTTCTGAATCAGGTTTGCCACAGTTTCAGTGGTGCTTGTGTTCCTTTTTAGCTTTCATTTTGTGCTCCAGGAACACTGTTTCTTCCTCTCAACCCTACAAGTCCAAGGATGCTCCTGGCTTCCAATTATTGTCAACATCTAGGTGCCTGAGATCTAATGCTGGTTCCATTAATCTTGTCCACACCTATATAAAATGTCTCTCTTCATTAAGCTCTCAACAGTGTAGTTAAGTATGCCTTCTGCTTTCTTCTGGGACCCTCACTTATATGCAATATAATTTAAAATCCTGAATTTCCCCAAGGAGTATCCTGGAGCTAAAGCCTCAGCGACCTCATGATTTGAGCCTCCAGATAGAGCCGGCAACATTAGAAGCAACTGTTACCCTAGTACATTATAATGAGACCAACTTCACAATCTGGGATGTCCATGTCATTGCTGGACTCAAATCATCCTGTTTTAGGGTATATCACTTCTAAGGCCACACTTCTATATCAAGTGTGATGTTTTCATTTGTAAATGGCAGAGAATCTAACTTAAACAAGCCAACATATTAAAGAAGATGTATTACCTCTTATGACATAAAATTCAGAAGTAGGAAAGCCTTTAGTTCCATCAGAGGAAAAATTATTTTCATGTCTTTCCTCTTCTTTCCTGGTACTGCCTTCATTCTTTTTTCTTTCTTTTTTTGGGGAGGAGCGACTGACTTCATTCTTATTGTAGCTTCCCTCCTGGTTTACAGTGGGCCCTGACAATCATACCCACATCCTGTATTTTACAGTATATAGAATAATTAACAACATCAACAACAAATATTTTAATAAAGTAGACAGGAGACAATGTGACCTGGCCAAAAAAATATATGAATCTGGAATCATTGAATATAGGAAGGATACTTTTATTTTTCCTTAAATATTAGATGGCAGTTAAATATATTTAGGGACATGTCTGTATTTTATTATGACAAAATGACTTTAAACACTTCCAACTTGTGCCAGCCTACACTAATCTTTTTTTACTTGTAATTTGTCCTCAGACCGGAGTTCACTACATCATTATTAAATATAAGTGGTATATGCTTTTATGAGAATAGCAGTGTGCCAAACTTTTAGCTATTTAACAAATAGCTATGAAATTCACTCTGTTGGTCAAGTATTATTAGAAAGTATAGAAAGATGCCAAGAGAATGCTGACGTGGTCCTGTGTGAAAAATGCCTCCACATCTTCGGCTGGGCAGCCTCCCATCTACCACCCACTTCTGGTGAAGATAAGTGGGTTAGATGCTGTTCATAAGATGCGTTGCAATTTGTTTCTCAAAGTCAGCTCCAAATGATAACAATTTTAAGCTATGATAGTAAGGTTACATGGTTCAACAAATTTAGGAAATGATGGGTTAAAGGCTTAGTTCAAAATGTGTCTTTTTACTAGGGTTTCTCAGAACTTCTAATATGGAAGTGAGCATTGCACATGGTCAAGGGGGTGGTAGTCTGTGTTCCTCAAATGTATTTCTACAATAGAAGTTTTCTGGAGACTACTGTTTGAAGGAGTGTACTGATATAAATGACAGGTTAAGTTACTCACTTCTGAGCCTGGTTATCTTGTACTTATGTTTAGGATTTATCAATGTCTACATGGTTTGGAAATTATCTATTCATTCAACAGAAATTTCAGATTGTTTACTTTCTCCCTGTCTATTCAGGCTATTATAACAAGTTGTCATAGACAACTGAAGGGCTTATAAACAACAGACATTTATTTAACAGTCATAGAGGTTGGGAAGTACACAATCAAGGAGGCAGCAGATTCCATATCTGGTGAGGGTCCCCTTCCTGATTCATAGGCGATCTTTCACTGTGTCCTCATGTGCTGGAAGGGGCAAGCGATCTCCCATGTTATAATTTGGAAGACCAAATTGACATTTAAAAAGTAATTAAATCCACCAGGTACTGCATGCCAAGTGACAAATACATAACAAGTGTTCAAGTTGGGGGTCATCATGAAGGACTAAAAGGGTGGGAAAAGACTTTTTCGAACAATGTAGGAGCTAAATTGAGCTTTGAAGGAAGCTTGTAGGAGACCTATGTGACAAGGGCATTTTGAGAACCTGTGATAGTGATTTCTTAGAGAAACAGGATGACTCTGAATTACAGAGATTATCTCTCCCACCATATTAATAACTAGTTTTTTCTTTGTCAATGTAGATTGGACATCTTTATCTTTAGAAAAGGTGTAAAGAAAAGAATTTACTGGAGGAACTACAGATATCACCTACCATTTAAAGAGCTGATTATATCAGGAATGGTTTTAAAACATCTATATATCTTTGAAAATAAGAGAAGTTATAACATTTTAAGGCATTTTTGGACCATGCCATATCTAAATGACTGTTGGAAATCTAATAAGATCTGAACTACTCGTCACAGAAAGCACTTCTTATTGTCGTCTAATTTCAAGGTTATCTACTAGGGATAGTGGAAAATCATGAACACCCAAAATTGTAGATTCTGTAATTTCCCTGCCTTTTGCAATTTTTCTTGTTTTCTTCTACAATAAGTTTTCATTTTAAAGAAATACATTTCTCTCCTTCCCAGTAGCAAAGTTAAAAACCCTTAAAATTTCCCCAAATTGATACTCTGTATCTCAGTTATGCTAGTTTCAACTAAACCAGAAGAAAGCCTATAAAGTAAGCTGTAATTATTTTTTTTTTCATTTTAAAAAGTCATACAGAAGCCTGTGCTGTCCTTTAAATTCTACTTGTTGTTTCCAAGAATTTTATTATTTTGTAAGCACTCAGCTGGAGTTAAGGCACTTGAAATTACTAAGCCAGTTTCAGTTTTTTTTCCCTAATGGCCATTTTGATTCTTTATTCATAAAAGCTATTGACCCTAATCATTGACGTCATGTTCCAGTGGCTCATTTACTTCATTTTGTTGAAGGACAAGCCTGACAACATAAGAATGTGGGAAGAGTTATCACCCAAAGTCTAAGCCATTCATTGGAAACCACAAAACCTTGGGCTTCTGACCAATTCTATTAAACCAGTCTTTATAAAAAATTTATAGAAAAAAATTATAGAGTCTAAGATACTATTAAAATTATAACCCAAAATGAGTGAGCAAATCAAAAGGTATATTGTCTCCTGGGAGGACCAAATAAGTAATTAAGCAGTGACAAATCAAGAGAGGAATTTAAATTATGCCATTAAAAGAAAATGAGGATTTCTATAAGAAAAAGGTGGAATCTGGGGAGGAAGGTGCAAGTGAGGAGAATATCAAGAACAAAAACAGAGAGATAGGAAAGTTAAGGGCTTCAGAAGATAATGACTATAGCTGGCCCTAAACAACTCAGGAATTAGATGCGCTGACACCCTGTGTAGTCGAAAATTTACATATAACTTTGGACTCCCCTAAAACTACCAATAGCTTGCTGTTGATGGAACATCATAAATACAACATAAATACAATAAATAATAATAATAAATACTAATAAGAAATACAACATAAATACATAAATATAATAACATCATAAATACAACATAAAAACAACATAAACAGTTGGTTAACACATATTTCTTATGTTATATGTGTCATATGGCTGTATTCTTACATTAAAAGAAACCAGGGAAAAGAACATGTTATTAAGAAAATCATGAGGGAGAGAAAGTAAATTTATAGTACTGTAAAAAACCCTCATATAAGTGGACCTGTGCAGTTCAAGCCTGTGTTGTTCAAGGGTCAACTGTAATTTCAATTGGATTGCCTCCTGGGTTGCCCTTGAGGAGCCAGAGCGAAAGCTGGATTGTTGGTTGGGATCACACTGAGGTGCTGAGAATTTGGTCTTCATTTGGTTTGACAATGAGCAAAGGATTACTGAAGAAAACTTATCACTGGCATGCATCTGGTAGCTAAGTATAGATAAAACGGAAGTTGGGTTACCAGGTAGGAGGTCACTGACTTAATCCAGTGGTATACCTTGGCCTTGTGCGGGAAGGAGCTTCCTTAAGCAAAATAAAGTAATTCAGGTCAAACGTTAGAAGGCATTTTATCTAATAAAAATTTTTACTAACCATTGATTCATTTGTCCATATTCCAAACGTAAAATACTGAATGAAAGCCTTTCCTCATGCGTATTTTATACTTTCTCTTCCAAAGATAATGATCAATGACAATAATAATTTCTTATATGCCAGAATACTTAATGCTTAAAGATGTTTTCATATTAGTAGGTCATATCTAAGTTGAAAGAAAAAGTATTTGGCCCTTAAACTATAATCAACCCTCAGCCCAGCACTGCTCCTCCTATGATCTTCCGGCTCCAGCATTCTTTGGTTTGGGGGTTCAAAGGAATTAGTATTTCTTGCCTTAGCAAAAGGACTAATACTGGGTGTTTTTCCATGTAAAACAACTTTTTTGGTGATTCTTTACCACTTTCTACCACTCCTTCAATAATCAAGTTTTTCCCTTCCTTCCTTCCTTCCTTCCTTCATTCCTTCCTTCCTTCCTTCCTTTCTCTCCCTTTCTCACACTCTTTTTACTCTCTTTCATACAGAGAAAATAAGGTAAAATATAAAGTATATTTATGTTATACCGATATGGTTTTTCATTCTGCTTTTTGGACGACCATAATTTTTTGCTTTTGTGCTGACTTTTATGATTAATCTAAAAGCAATTTCTAAAATATAACACATATTTGATGCCTTTTAAAACACTATATATGATATTTTATATACAAAACATAAGTTTTATGTTAAAACACATATTTTATATATATAATATATAAATCTAGATCTTGTATAATGAGCTATATATTTTTTTAATATTTTAAAATACAGGATTGTCAGATAAAATATAGGACACTCAGGGGCACCTGGGTGGCTCAGTGGGTTAAGCCTCTGCCTTCAGCTCAGGTCATGATCCCAGGGTCCTGGAATCAAGCCCCGCATTGGGCTCTCTGCTCAGCAAGGAGTCTGCTTCCCCCACCCGCCTCTGCCTGCCTCTCTGCCTACTTGTGATCTTTGTCTGTCAAATAAATAAATAAAATCTTTAAAAAAAAACCCAAACAGGACACTCAGGTAAATTTGAATTTCAGATAAACAACAACAAATAATTGTTTTGTGTAATTGTATCCCAAATATTGTGTGGGGCATACTTAGACTAAATGTTTGTTATTTATCCAAAATTAAAATTTAAGTGGTGTTTTGTATGTTTTGTTTTATTTTTGTTTATAAATCTGACAACTCTTTGTAATATTTATTTATTTATTTATTTATTTATTAAAGATTTTATTTATTTATTTGACAGAGAGAAATCACAAGTAGATGGAGAGGCAGGCAGAGAGAGAGAGAAGGAAGCAGGCTCCCTGCTGAGCAGAGAGCCCAATGCGGGACTCTATCCCAGGACCCTGAGATCATGACCTGAGCTGAAGGCAGCGGCTTAACCCACTGAGCCACCCAGGCGCCCCTCTTTGTAATATTTAAATGCAAAATAATTACTCTCCTTTCAGTTAGGTTTTTTTTAGGTTTAAGCAGTTAAACTCACTGAGGCATTAGTATAGGTATTTGGCAGAACTTTGCCAGCTGGAAATAATACATGGAATTACTTTTTTAAACAGCTTAGTCAATATAAACTGTTCTTGATGTCACTTAACAATTAAGTAATTGTAGTCTTCTTAATAAAATAAACCAAATCTCACTAAATAATAGTAAATATGTCTCGAGATAAAATATAAAAAATGTTGGTAACCCTATTTTACCTCCTAAAATTCTTTAGAGAATTTTATTTTCCCTAATCTCTGGGAGCCAGTGATTCAAAACATTTCATTGTTTATTTGGTGGTTTAGTTCTGAGACTGTGTACTGGTGTATTAACTTTCAGAACCATAAAAATGACTCTAAGGCAGTTTTTATCGACATGGGTTTATCTTTTTTTAGCCAATTACTCCCGAGGTAAATTGGTCTACATTTTCCATTGAGACAGAATTTCTATTATATGCTGAATGGACTATCACCAAAATAATATATGATATATTATAAAAATTATTATAAATTTTTAAAAAATATGTAGATTGACTCTTATGTTTGGGAAGATAAATTTAAATAGAATATTCCCTGAGTAAAACTAAAAACCTTGGAACTTAGATATAAAACAAACATAAGGATGTTCTGAAAAGTGAAGAGGAAAAAGTACACCACTTAGGGATTCAGGCCCCAGAATGAGTTCCCTAGGTTTTCCTTTTGCTTCACGCACCTCAGACTTGGAGCTGAAGAAGTTGGTAACTGGGAAACACCAGTCGGTGCAGACACAGAAAGCTCCAAAAAAAGTCTGCTCCCTGGCCAAAGGACGGGAAAGGGGCAGTCTAGCAAAACAAAACTTGTGGGAAATAACTGCTGTATTTTACCAAAACACTGCAGAAACAAACAAACAAACAAACAAAACATGGCCCATCCCCTACTCACACCAGCAAAGGCCAGATGAAGAGCCTAGAATCCTAGCCTTTCAAGGCACGAATGAGTCTCCTCAAACCTCCTCACTGGGATAGTATCAAAAAAGGGTGAGTAGAGAGCAAAAGCTTTCATCCCCCACCGAGAGTAATGAACACCCCCCAACCTCTACCCCTACCCCATGGTATCAGCAGAGACCACCTAGAGAACCTGAACTTAAAGTGTCACCTAGCTATAAGGAGGTACCAGTCCCCTTCCCAAATAGGGTGGTGTCTTCCCACTGTTTCCCCAGCCCCTGCGGTTTCAGTAATGAAAAAGCCCTACCCTCCCAGCCAAAGATTCATCAGTGGAGGCCAAAGAGATACAAAGCAGGCAGAAGTAAGAGAGTAGTGAAGAACAGGGATCGAGGAAATTGAAAGCAAAGCAGTAGAGGAACTATCCGTGAAATAAAGAGGTGGTTCTTTGTGAAGATTAATAACATTGAAACCTCTATCCTGTAGGTCTAGTAAATCTTACAAGAAAAAAGAGGCAACACAAATGATCAATATCAGGAATGAAATGGGGATATCACTACGAATCTTGCAGACATCAAATGAATGTTAAGGGAATACTGCACACCAGATATAAAAACTGGGGCACCAAACACATGTTAGAGGTTCCCCGAGAGATGCTGGCACTCAGGAACATGGCAGAGAGTTCAAAGATGGTGCCCACCTCTGTGGTCTCAGGAAAGGAACACAGTCAGCCCTTAGATGTGCTTATTTATAGGCCTGTGTCATTCAGGCTGAAGCTATGATGATAAGCTAATAGTTTTTTTTCACAGAAAGACTGAGCTCTGGGCCTGTTCCTCTTGCTGTGCCTTGGGGGTGGTAGATGTTGAAGAACTTTTTCCATTAATTACAGTCCTGTGGAACCCATGAGATCCTCAGTCACCGGAGCCAAGGGATGTAAAGGTTTTGCAGCAGGAGCTGCACCAGACAAGGATATTAGTATCCTTGGCACCAGACAAGGGTATTAAGCTCCCTTCTGGAAGCTTAAGGTATTAAGCTTCTCTTCTGAAAGATACTGGTGATCTGGAGTGTGGCAGAGAAAGAGTTCAAAGACTATGCTACTAGCCTCTATTACTTCTGTAGGCCTCTATATGCCAAATCAGAAGCCTGCCCCTCAGGCCCAAACTCCTAGACAAGCAAGTAGGCCTTTTTTTCAAGAAGACTGAGATGTATTTCAGTCTGAGGTCTAGGCAGTGTCCTGGGAATGGTAGTCTGCCAAGTACTATCTGATTGTTAGTCTCATGGGGTCCAAGAAAGCTCTGACCTCCAGAGCCAGGTGATCAAGGGGTATTCACTAGGTGACAGCCGCAAAAACTGGGTCACCAGATCTGTGTAGAGCCTCCCATCCTCATCCCATCGTAGAACTCTAGAATGTGGCCGCAGAAGAGCATCAAGATTGTACTCACACCTGGAGCAGGCAGAGGTGGGAGCAAAGATGGCCCCACCAAAAAAAAAAAAAAAAAAAGAAAAAAAAAAGAAAAAGGAAAGAAATAAAAGAAAAATTTTAAAATGGTGCCCTCTGCCTTTCGAAAGGCACAGTGAAATCAGAAAAATAGCGCCCATCAGCTTCCTTCTCTGGAGCATTTCCTAGCAGGCCCCTGCCCCTCAGTCCAGTGCTTGAAGATTAGTAAATGGGCCTCTTTCACGTAAAGAAAGGGGGCTTTTCAAAGGGCTGCTTCTGCCCTGAGGCCTGGGGTCAGTGAATCCGGGCGTGGGCCCTTTAAGAGCCACGCCTCAGCTCGCGATAGACCATGGGCCTCTGGGGTCCAAGCCCTGTCAGCCTTGAAAGCCAGAGGTTTTGAGGCTCCTCTCTCAGGTACTGGTCTTAAAAATTGAGGTGTCTCTGGGCGCCCGGGTGGCTCAGTCGGTTATGTGTTTGACTTTGGCTCAGGTCGTGATCCCAGGGTCCTGGGACAGAGTCCCACAAGGGGCTCCAGGCTCGGCGGGGAGTCGGCTTCTCCCTCTCCTTCTCCTTCCGCCCCTCCCCCATCGTGCCTGCCTGTGCGCGCGCTCTCTCTCTCTCTCTCAAATAAATGAGTAAAATCTTTTTTAAAAAAATGTTGCGGTGCCTGCTGTGGGGTACTAGCGCCTGGTTCCTCAGAAATCAGCTCAGGGTTTTGCGTTCCTTGCCCATTGTGGGTCTCTGTGCTGTGGGTGGGGTTTACAGCGAGGTTGTGCAGCAGGCTTCCCTGCTTGCTTTGATGTGGTTTCCCTCCTGTTTGCTCCACGTGAGACGTTCCTCTGCCAGTTTCTAGATTTTTTTTTTCTGGAGAAAATTGTTCATATAGATCTGTAGATTTGGTGTGTGTATGGAAAGAGGGGAGGTCAGGATCTTCCCAAGTTACTGTCTTGAACCAGAACCTCTAAAATCTTAATAGTGTAGAGAACCAGAGCATCAGAATCAGCAAACTTAGAGGAACCCCGTTGAGGTGAATACTCAAAGTAAAGCCATTATGTTTCTACTTCTGGGACTTCCATGCTCAGCTGAATTGATTTTTAGGCTGATCTCCATGTATTTAATTCAAGCTATTTGGGATGGATTTTAGTCGTTCGCATTGAGAGAAGACCGTTTATTACATCTTTAGTGTGGTGAAGTAGAACGTTCTTTATGGATCATTGCAAAGGATATATTTGCTTTCACAAAAATCATTCAGGTCTTTACGTTTTGAAAATATTCCAGGTTTTCTTTCCTTGAATGTATGTGACTTAGGCACAGAAACACTTTTTTTTTTTTTTCTCTTCCTTTGTTGTTAGTTAGCTTTTTTACTTTTTTGGAAACAGCTTGATTCAAGTTTGATTACAGGTTGCCACAGAGATGCTAAAAGAACATATAAAATCTTGAGAAATCTAGTAAGTGTCATATTAATCTATTTTTGTTTACTTTTTATTTTATTTTATTATGTTGATAGTCACCATATAGTACATCATTAGTTTTTGAGGTAGTGTTCCATGATTCATTATTTGGATATAAAACCCAGTGCTCGTATTTACTTTCAACTAGTATTATTTTCAACTAGTATTATTTTCAAGGTGAAATAAGTTAAAGATGTATTATTTTAAAGATTAGAAATTATTGAAGTTTATGGGACCACTGTCTTTTACCTCTGTAAATTATGCCAGTGATATGCCTATCAAGAGCAATTTCATGGTTTGATGATTCAACTGGTGGCTGGTTAGAAGTGAATTTCATGACTCATCTCTGAGTTTCCTCTGATGTTTTCCTTTATTTTTACGTGGATAGGATATAAAAAAGATAAGGCAATAGAACCAAAGTAAAATGGAAGGCGGTCGAGCTGTTTGAAGGTCAAAATCAGATTGTTTGCTCTGAATATTATCCGAGAACATTTCCTTACATATTATTTCAAAAGCCAGACTGAGTCACATGTTGAGTACCTGGGATAATAACAGTAGTATGGGTTCTTAAACAACCTACAACTAATGTCCATATTTCACATGGAAATAGGTTGAAAATGTTACTTACAAGCTAAAAGTTCTGTTTTGCAAAACTACATGTTCTCTGTTTCTGTGTGTTGTTTTCATATTAAGGCTTTAAATCAGAGCTTTTGGTATATCAGGATATAAAATGTTTGAATAAGTGAAGAACATGTGAAGGCTGGCAAAAAGATGGTTGAATTTGGATGTGGCTTCTTAGCAAAATTGTTTTCTCATTCTGGAATCAGAAATGGTCATGTTTCTAATATATTTGTATACTCAGACACAGATGCCACCTTTTGAGCTGTGTGCCTCCTATCTGACGATGTCATTTATTATGTCAGTTCTTACCATAAAACAGGACCTATTTTCTCATCCCCACCCTTTCACATGTGTTTTCTCTACAGAATTCATGTTTCCCAAGACAAGGCCAATCCTATTTGAATATACTGTTTATTTATGCTTGCTGGCGTGCCTAAGCTGGTACCTGCTTGTTACCTAAAATAGTAGTAAAAGGTGAGGCCTTTAGATATAATTTGGGAGACCAATCAAAGGATAAGACTATATTTATTAGAATCCTATGATCTTAAACTTGTTAGGAACTCTGGAGTTATCTTAGGAGCAGGGTATTTAAATATTGGATGACAATAAATGTAGCAGACCAGATCTATGCCTCAGTTATTCACTAAAACAATCTCTAAAACAACCAGACAGTAAAAAAGAAGAATTGAAGTTATTTTGTAAAGAAAAGAGAACTGAGTGGACATTGATTGCTCTTGAGAACACTGGTCACATAAGTAGTTTCTACTTCCAGTAAGGAAATGATGAATACTATATAATTTGCCATCCAAACTTGGATAATTTTGAAAGTGAAGTGAGCTTATTAATAATTAAACATTAAAAGAAGTAGGCAAATAGCAAAATGTATAGTCACCCTACAGTAATTTAACAGACACTCTGCTAAGTACCTGGGGAAAAAAATGAAGACACCATTCCTGTCCTCAAAAATTTCAAGGCTGTGAAGGTGGAACATATATGTTCTTATTAGGAATTAAGATAAAACTTTTTAGGGAGCACAGGGGAGAGGTTTCTATCTGTAACCAATGATGCAGAAAGATGCTGTTAAACCTTTTAAAATCTGTAGAGTTGAGAATAATGAGCTTTCATTCCAATTTGACAGCTAAGGAAAGCAAGACTCATGCTACTCAACTAGCCAAAGGCAAATGTGAAGCTCAAGTACATGGTCTCTGCATTCCCTCTAAAACTTTCCATCCCACTATGTTATCCTAATGGGACTTAACAAGAAGGAAAGGGATATAAGAAAATGCTAGAGTTTTACTTTACTTTTCTTTGGAGACAGAGGGTAGCATGAAGCTTCTTTGTGATTGAGTATATCCTTGCTGAAGAGAAGACCTAAACAACCCAACTTACTCACTTTTAACCTTATGACTCTTAAATCACATATAGTACTCTTAATGCTTTGAGATCTCTAGTAGGGTTTTTTTTTTTTTTTTTTTAAAGGAAGACTCTTTGACACCAGATTCTCTTTGTAAGTTATCTCATGACAAGGAATTGCAATTTGTATATCCTACTTCTAGGATAACAGCCTTTCACTATATCCCATTCTAAATGGAATGTCATTATATCCAGGTATAGCAAAAGCAGAGCCTAGTGTGTGTACACATCACCTCCACCAAAGTCCAATATGAGAACATTTCTCAAATGATGCTTTATTATATTCTAGAAACATGTTAGTTGGATATTCGGCTAGTTTGTAATATTGGGAATGAGCCTGCCTGCATGTAGACATACACTCATTTAGGCTCATGTTACATCATTGAACGATTCTGTCATTTGCTATTTCTCTAATGCTGCTCATTTCATTATTCATTTGGTAAACTTTTTGACTCAATTCACCACATATGACCATTGAATCAATCAAACAAACATGAATATTTGAAGCTTGTTTTTAATATTGTTCCTTGTTTTTATTTTAGTATAAGAATGTTTATTCAGTATGTTTATTTTGAAGAAGAAATTTTAATGATAGAAAATAGTAATTATAAGAAAAATAATAAAATGTGCTGTCTTTGAGGCAGTAAGTGCAGCACTTAGCCCAAGACAATGGCCTACAGTCTCTGACTGACAGGTAGATATCACATTAGATGAAAATGATAAGAGTTTTAGTGGACTGAAGAATAACTTCCTCTTGACAGTGCCCTGACCCTTAACCTCTGGCCTAACTCTTGTTAGCTTCAGTAACACAGGGTAATTGTCGCAGCTGTAAGATAAAAGACATCTCTACAGAAGCTACCAACAGTCTGAGATTTATTTCTTTTGATGACCACAAATGTGCTGCTGAGATAAAATCATAAGTTCAGACTTTCTCACATCTGGAAGGACATAAAAATTTACCATGAGAAAGCAAAATTCCAAACACAAAGAGTTTTATTTACTGTTTAGCTTGAAGATCACTGTTGTAACAGGGAGGGTATGTGCATCAGGGCAAAGGGATGGTAAATAATGTTACTGTTCTTACCCTGAAAGCATGTTTCATACATAATTATGACACAGGTGTAATAAAGAATGCTTCATGCACAACAGATATCCCCAATTTTTATAATTATTAGTAAACTCTTACTGTGTCATACTCTGTGTGTCCTATTCTGAAATGATTCTTTTGTATTTATATGCTAATCACCTTCTTCAAAAGAAATCAGTTCTTTGAGTTTTATTTAAATGTTCTCTGAAGGTAGTAGCTTTAAGAGTACTTACAGATGATGTGATAACAATTGTGATTTCTCATGAAAGTTAATGCCTCCTCCTGTAAGAAAATATATTGTATTCAACTTTTTTAGCAACATAAGTAAGAAATTCAGAAAACACCATGAAGCACAATGAGTTATGCAAATCCACGTTATAATAGAATAATATTACAAGGGAAAACCAAATGACTGTAACACCCATTAAAGTGAAGTCGTTATAGTCATATACTCATGATTTAAAAAAAAAAAAAAAAGAATGACTATTGCTGGTAAAATGAAAATGACTTCACATTTCATTAAAATGAAGTCAAAGCAGTAACCTGGCAGTGTTTTCAAAATGTTTTATCATGAAGGAAACAAAGTCAACTTTTCAAACACTTGCCACAATAAAGTGGTGTATTTCATTATTCTATTTATTTAGGGATGTAATACTAGTATCATCCAAATGTTTGTTATTCAATATGAAGGAACCATAACAGTTTCTTAACTATAATAGATTTCCAGAATCCAATTTTTATTCAAAACTATCTAGCTAAGGCATAAATTACTTTTAAATTTATTGAGGGTTCTTATTCAGGTCATATGTCTTGTCCTTCAACAATTTCTTTTAATCCACAGCGTGCTTTCATGACACAAAATTAGTACATACAAGCTTTCAGATAATCAGTCAAGGAAAATACAAAGATTATGTTTATCTTCAAGTGATGCTATAGGTAAATTACTTCAGTTGGTTTGGTAAAGGTGTAGCCAAACCCATTTGTTTCCAAAATACCACACTCTCTTTTTATTAAATCATGAAAATAAGGAATTATAATCATGTAACTTATTGTCATGCATACTTTCAATAATAATGCCTTCTTCCCAGACTACCATCTTTTCAAATGTGATGAGATCATCAGGTAACAGTGTAGGATATGAAGGCTTAGCATGCTGTGTTGTTAGCACATTAAAAAAAGAAATTGCTGGGATAATTAACAACTACCTATTTGTCTGTGGGATGCATTCATTATGGCTCTACAAATTGGAGGTCTCCAAAATCTGTGCAATAAAATTTACTCTTTGTTCAGGAAGTTCCCCTTGGATTTGGGGAAAATTCTGGTTTGCTGTGTCTATTGTAATTGTGACAGGCAGTTGACATGTCTCATAGTCTAAATGTAGTGGCAAGCAGGGGGTGGTACAATGATGAAAAAACTGCCATTCATTCTTGTGCAAAGGAAAGGTGTTTCTTAGCATATTCCAACCTATGTTCAGACTAGAGTTGGGTCTCTGAGGTTGAAGGTCAAATCTGTGAGGTCAAAGCTATTTCTTGTCAATCTTCGTTCACTAATGACACATGAATTGGAAATTAGAACAAAGTAAGTAAAACGAATAGCCAGAAGGTGAGTGTCTGTTTTATTACTCAGAAGAGCTGGGAAATCTGGCCAATTGTTGCCCTATGTGGCTTGAATGACAGTTGTTAAGTTGAAAAAGGGACAGTGTGATGGGAATGCCACTTTAAATCTCAATTACCTCCTCCACTCCAATCAGCTTGGTAGAGCTTTAATGAAGTGCAATTCTCTGTCCTTTTCCTCATACTTCTATCTCTAGAATAAGCCTCACATTCAAGTTTGACAGCAGTACAATCAGTTTTCCATTCATCACTGGCCCTGTTTTAACCCTGCTGAAAAAGGGCCTAATGTACGTGGCAGTGATGGCAATTAGGCAGAAAAGTAATATTAGAAACAGACAAAAGCCTGAGTCTTTTAGCATTACAGGTGTTTTTTTTTTTTTTTAGCCCGTTCTAGACATAAAGGAATAGGCAGTGTTGTTAAGTTCCCTTCTTCAGTCTTCTCTTAAGCTGAAAGTCCAACGATTTCAAGATTCAATTAATTAGACACATGGAGAGCCAAAGAACAAGGTAAAAGCTAAGTTCTTTCTAACTGAAGACACACTTAGTAATTGGCCCCTTATTAAAATGGATATCTTCTGGGTGTATGTTTAATAAGGTTGATAAAAACTCGTCATTTCCTCATTAGGATAGCACATGAATACACTCTGTATGTAGAGAAGAAATCTTAAAGAGAACAAACAGGAAAATATCAATCTGTTAAATATAGGAATGTAAAACATAAAAATTGAAAAGCTTGAGAACTATAACTTTCAGAGACGGGGGGATGTTAAATGCA